>NC_088400.1:29717250-30017250 GCF_034236695.1 Oncorhynchus nerka
CCTCCATAATAAACACTGTGCCACCGCCCACCTCCATAACACACACTGTGCCACCGCCCACCTCCATAATAAACACTGTGCCACCGCCCACCTCCATAACACACACTGTGCCACCGCCCACCTCCATAACACACACTGTGCCACCGCCCACCTCCATAACACACACTGTGCCACCGCCCACCTCCCTAACACACACTGTGCCACCGCCCACCTCCAGAAACACACACTCTGCAACCCCACCTCCCCAACACACACTTTGCCTAAATCCCTAACACACACTCTGCCCCTCCACCTCCTTGAAACACACTCTGTCCCCCACCTCCCTAACACACACTCTGCCCCCACCTCCCTAACACAGACTCTGCCCCTCCACCTCCCTAAACACACTCTGCCCCTCCACCTCCCTAACACACACTCTGCCCCTCCACCTCCCTAAAACACACTCTGCCCCTCCACCTCCCTAAAACACACTCTGCCCCCCCACCTCCCTAACACCTACTCTGCCCCTCCACCTCCCTAAAACACACTCTGCCCCCACCTCCCCTAACACACACGCAGCCCCCCTAAACCCTCCCTAACACACACTGACTCCACCATCTCCTTAACACACACATAGCCCCCAAACCCTCTCAAACACACACTCTGACCCCCCACCTCCATAACACACACTGTGCCACCGCCCACCTCCCTAGCACACACTGTGCCACCGCCCACCGCCATAACACACACTGTGCCACCGCCCACCTCCCTAACACACACTGTGCCACCGCCCACCTCCATAACACACACTGTGCCACCGCCCACCTCACTAGCACACACTGTGCCACCGCCCACCTCCATAATACACACTGTGCCACTGCCCACCTCCCTAACACACACTGTGCCACCGCCCACCTCACTAGCACACACTGTGCCACCGCCCACCTCCATAACACACACTGTGCCACCGCCCACCTCCATAACACACACTGTGCAACCGCCCACCTCCATAACACACACTGTGCCACCGCCCACCTCCATAACACACACTGTGCCACCGCCCACCTCCACAACACACACTGTGCCACCGCCCACCTCCATAACACACACTGTGCCACCGCCCACCTCCCTAACACACACTGTGCCACCGCCCACCTCCCTAACACACACTGTGCCACCGCCCACCTCCAGAAACACACACTGTGCCACCGCCCACCTCACTAGCACACACTGTGCCACCGCCCACCTCCATAACACACACTGTGCCACCGCCCACCTCCCTAACACACACTGTGCCACCGCCCACCTCCAGAAACACACACTCTGCCCCCCCACCTCCCCAACACACACTCTGCCCCAAATCCCTAACACACACTCTGCCCCTCCACCTCCTTGAAACACACTCTGTCCCCCCACCTCCCTAACACACACTCTGCCCCCCACCTCCCTAACACAGACTCTGCCCCTCCACCTCCCTAAAACACACTCTGCCCCTCCACCTCCCTAACACACACTCTGCCCCCACCTCCTTAACACACTCTGCAGCCCCCCAAACCCTCCCTAACACACACTGACCCCACCATCTCCTTAACACACACATAGCCCCCCTCTCAAACCCTCTCAAACACACACTCTCTGACCCCCATCTCCCTAACACACTCTGACTCCCCATCTCCCTAACACACACTCTGCCCCTCCACCTCCCTAACACACACTGTGCCACCGCCCACCTCCATAACACACACTGTGCCACCGCCGACCTCCCTAACACACACTGTGCCACCGCCCACCTCCATAACACACACTGTGCCACCGCCCACCTCCATAACACACACTGTGCCACCGCCCACCTCCATAACACACACTGTGCCACCGCCCACCTTCCTAACACACACTGTGCCACCGCCCACCTCCATAACACACACTGTGCCACCGCCCACCTCCATAACACACACTGTGCCACCGCCCACCTCCCTAACACACACTGTACCACCGCCCACCTCCAGCAACACACACTCTGCCCCCCCACCTCCTTGACACACACTCTGCCCCAAATCCCTAACACACACTCTGCCCCTCCACCTCCTTGAAACACACTCTGTCCCCCCACCTCCCTAACACACACTCTGCCCCCCACCTCCCTAACACAGACTCTGCCCCTCCACCTCCCTAAAACACACTCTGCCCCTCCACCTCCCTAACACACACTCTGCCCCTCCACCTCCCTAAAACACACTCTGCCCCTCCACCTCCCTAAACACACTCTGCCCCCCACCTCCCTAACACCTACTCTGCCCCTCCACCTCCCTAAAACACACTCTGCCCCCACCTCCTTAACACACACGCAGCCCCCAAACCTCCCTAACACACACTGACTCCACCATCTCCTTAACACACACATAGCTCCCCAAACCCTCTCAAACACACACTCTGACCCCCCACCTCCATAACACACACTGTGCCACCGCCCACCTCCATAACACACACTGTGCCACCGCCCACCTCCCTAACACACACTGTGCCACCGCCCACCTCCATAACACACACTGTGCCACCGCCCACCTCCCTAACACACACTGTGCCACCGCCCACCTCCATAACACACACTGTGCCACCGCCCACCTCCATAACACACACTGTGCCACCGCCCACCTCCATAACACACACTGTGCCACCGCCCACCTCCCTAACACACACTGTGCCACCGCCCACCTCACTAGCACACACTGTGCCACCGCCCACCTCCATAATACACACTGTGCCACTGCCCACCTCCCTAACACACACTGTGCCACCGCCCACCTCCATAACACACACTGTGCCACCGCCCACCTCCATAACACACACTGTGCCACCGCCCACCTCCCTAACACACACTGTGCCACCGCCCACCTCCCTAACACACACTGTGCCACCGCCCACCTCCATAACACACACTGTGCCACCGCCCACCTCCATAACACACACTGTGCCACCGCCCACCTCCATAACACACACTGTGCCACCGCCCACCTCCATAACACACACTGTGCCACCGCCCACCTCCCTAACACACACTGTGCCACCGCCCACCTCCAGAAACACACACTCTGCCCCCCCACCTCCCCAACACACACTCTGCCCCAAATCCCTAACACACACTCTGCCCCTCCACCTCCTTGAAACACACTCTGTCCCCCCACCTCCCTAACACACACTCTGCCCCCCGACCTCCCTAACACAGACTCTGCCCCTCCACCTCCCTAAAACACACTCTGCCCCTCCACCTCCCTAACACACACTCTGCCCCACCTCCTTAACACACACGCAGCCCCCAAACCCTCCCTAACACACACTGACCCCACCATCTCCTTAACACACACATAGCCCCCAAACCCTCTCAAACACACACTCTGACCCCCCATCTCCCTAACACACTCTGACTCCCCATCTCCCTAACACACACTCTGCCCCTCCACCTCCCTAACACACACTGTGCTACCGCCCACCTCCCTAACACACACTGTGCCACCGCCCACCTCCATAACACACACTGTGCCACCGCCCACCTCCATAACACACACTGTGCCACCGCCCACCTCCCTAACACACACTGTGCCACCGCCCACCTCCATAACACACACTGTGCCACCGCCCACCTCCATAACACACACTGTGCCACCGCCCACCTCCATAACACACACTGTGCCACCGCCCACCTCCATAATAAACACTGTGCCACCGCCCACCTCCATAACACACACTGTGCCACCGCCCACCTCCATAACACACACTGTGCCACCGCCCACCTCCATAACACACACTGTGCCACCGCCCACCTCCCTAACACACACTGTGCCACCGCCCACCTCCATAACACACACTGTGCCACCGCCCACCTCCAGAAACACACACTCTGCCCACCCACCTCCCCAACACACACTCTGCCCCAAATCCCTAACACACACTGTGCCACCGCCCACCTCCTTGAAACACACTCTGTCCCCCCACCTCCCTAACACACACTCTGCCCCCCACCTCCCTAACACAGACTCTGCCCCTCCACCTCCCTAAAACACACTCTGCCCCCACCTCCTTAACACACACGCAGCCCCCCAAATCCTCCCTAACACACACTGTGCCACTGCCCACCTCCATAACACACACTGTGCCACCGCCCACCTCCATAACACACACTGTGCCACCGCCCACCTCCAAAACACACACTGTGCCACCGCCCACCTCCATAACACACACTGTGCCACCGCCCACCTCCATAACACACACTGTGCCACCGCCACCTCCATAACACACACTGTGCCACCGCCCACCTCCCTAACACACACTGTGCCACCTCCCACCTCCATAACACACACTGTGCCACCGCCCACCTCCATAACACACACTGTGCCACCGCCCACCTCCCTAGCACACACTGTGCCACCGCCCACCTCCATAACACACACTGTGCCACCGCCCACCTCCCTAACACACACTGTGCCACCGCCACCTCCATAACACACACTGTGCCACCGCCCACCTCCATAACACACACTGTGCCACCGCCACCTCCATAACACACACTGTGCCACCGCCCACCTCCCTAACACACACTGTGCCACCGCCCACCTCCATAACACACACTGTGCCACCGCCCACCTCCATAACACACACTGTGCCACCGCCCACCTCCATAACACACACTGTGCCACCGCCCACCTCCATAACACACACTGTGCCACCGCCCACCTCCATAACACACACTGTGCCACCGCCCACCTCCATAACACACACTGTGCCACCGCCCACCTCCCTAACACACACTGTGCCACCGCCACCTCCATAACACACACTGTGCCACCTCCATAACACACACTGTGCCACCGCCACCTCCATAACACACACTGTGCCACCGCCACCTCCCTAACACACACTGTGCCACCGCCCACCTCCCTAACACACACTGTGCCACCGCCCACCTCCATAACACACACTGTGCCCATAACACACACTGTGCCACCGCCACCTCCATAACACACACTGTGCCCCACCCCATAACACACTGTGCCACCGCCCACCTCCCTAACACACACTGTGCCACCCCCACCTCCAGAAACACACACTCTGCCCCCCCACCTCCCCAACACACACTCTGCCCCAAATCCCTAACACACACTCTGCCCCTCCACCTCCTTGAAACACACTCTGTCCCCCCACCTCCCTAACACACACTCTGCCCCCCACCTCCCTAACACAGACTCTGCCCCTCCACCTCCCTAAAACACACTCTGCCCCTCCACCTCCCTAACACACACTCTGCCCCCACCTCCTTAACACACACGCAGCCCCCCAAACCCTCCCTAACACACACTGACCCCACCATCTCCTTAACACACACATAGCCCCCAAACCCTCTCAAACACACACTCTGACCCCCCATCTCCCTAACACACTCTGACTCCCCATCTCCCTAACACACACTCTGCCCCTCCACCTCCCTAACACACACTGTGCTACCGCCCACCTCCCTAACACACACTGTGCCACCGCCCACCTCCATAACTCACACTGTGCCACCGCCCACCTCCATAACACACACTGTGCCACCGCCCACCTCCATAACACACACTGTGCCACCGCCCACCTCCATAACACACACTGTGCCACCGCCCACCTCCATAACACACACTGTGCCACCGCCCACCTCCATAACACACACTGTGCCACCGCCCACCTCCATAACACACACTGTGCCACCGCCCACCTCCATAACACACACTGTGCCACCGCCCACCTCCAAACACACACTGTGCCACCGCCCACCTCCCTAACACACACTGTGCCCCCCACCTCCCTAAACACACACTCTGCCCCCCACCTCCCCAACACACACTCTGCCCCAAATCCCTAACACCTGCCCCCCACCTCCTTGAAACACACTCTGTCCCCCCACCTCCCTAACACACACTCTGCCCCCAAACCTCCCTAACACAGACTCTGCCCTCCACCTCCCTAAAACACACTCTGCCCCCCACCTCCCCACACACTCTGCCCCCACCTCCTTAACACACACTGCAGCCCCCAAACCTCCCTAACACACACTGACCCCACCATCTCCTTAACACACACATAGCTCCCCAAACCCTCTCAAACACCTCTGACCCCCATCTCCCTAACACACTCTGACTCCCCATCTCCCTAACACACACTCTGCCCCTCCCACCTCCCTAACACACACTGTGCCACCGCCCACCTCCCTAACACACACTGTGCCACCGCCCACCTCCATAACACACACTGTGCCACCGCCCACCTCCATAACACACACTGTGCCACCGCCCACCTCCCATAACACACACTGTGCCACCGCCCACCTCCATAACACACACTGTGCCACCGCCCACCTCCATAACACACACTGTGCCACCGCCCACCTCCATAACACACACTGTGCCACCGCCCACCTCCATAACACACACTGTGCCACCGCCCACCTCCATAACACACACTGTGCCACCGCCCACCTCCATAACACACACTGTGCCACCGCCCACCTCCATAACACACACTGTGCCACCGCCCACCTCCCTAACACACACTGTGCCACCGCCCACCTCCATAACACACACTGTGCCACCGCCCACCTCCATAACACACACTGTGCCCACCCACCTCCCCAACACACACTCCCCCAAATCCCTAACACACACTGTGCCACCGCCCACCTCCAAAACACACTCTGTCCCCCCACCTCCCTAACACACACTCTGCCCCCACCTCCCTAACACACACTCTGCCCCTCCACCTCCCTAAACACACTCTGCCCCTCCACCTCCCTAACACACACTCTGCTCCCCAAATCCTCCCTAACACACACTGCTGCCACCTCCATAACACACACTGTGCCACCGCCCACCTCCATAACACACACTGTGCCACCGCCCACCTCCAAACACACACTGTGCCACCCCCACCTCCATAACACACACTGTGCCACCGCCCACCTCCCTAACACACACTGTGCCACCGCCCACCTCCATAACACACACTGTGCCACCGCCCACCTCCCTAACACACACTGTGCCACCTCCCACCTCCATAACACACACTGTGCCACCGCCCACCTCCATAACACACACTGTGCCACCGCCCACCTCCACTGTGCCACCGCACACACTAACACACTGCCACCGCCCACCTCCATAACACACACTGTGCCACCGCCACCTCCTAACACACACTGTGCCACCATAACACACACTGTGCCACCGCCCACCTCCATAACACACACTGTGCCACCGCCCACCTCCATAACACACACTGTGCCACCGCCCACCTCCCTAACACACACTGTGCCACCGCCCACCTCCATAACACACACTGTGCCACCGCCCACCTCCATAACACACACTGTGCCACCGCCCACCTCCATAACACACACTGTGCCACCGCCACCTCCATAACACACACTGTGCCACCGCCCACCTCCATAACACACACTGTGCCACCGCCCACCTCCATAACACACACTGTGCCACCGCCCACCTCCATAACACACACTGTGCCACCGCCCACCTCCATAACACACACTGTGCCACCGCCCACCTCCATAATAAACACACTGTGCCACCGCCCACCTCCATAACACACACTGTGCCACCGCCACCTCCCTACACTCCATCCCTAACACACACTGTGCCACCGCCACCTCCATAACACACACTGTGCCACCGCCCACCTCCATAACACACACTGTGCCACCGCCCACCTCCATAACACACACTGTGCCACCGCCCACCTCCATAACACACACTGTGCCACCGCCCACCTCCATAACACACACTGTGCCACCGCCCACCTCCAGAAACACACACTCTGCCCCCCCACCTCCCCAACACACACTCTGCCCCAAATCCCTAACACACACTCTGCCCCTCCACCTCCTTGAAACACACTCTGTCCCCCCACCTCCCTAACACACACTCTGCCCCCCCACCTCCCTAACACAGACTCTGCCCCTCCACCTCCCTAAAACACACTCTGCCCCTCCACCTCCCTAACACACACTCTGCCCCCACCTCCTTAACACACACGCAGCCCCCAAACCCCCCCTAACACACACTGACCCCACCATCTCCTTAACACACACATAGCCCCCAAACCCTCTCAAACACACACTCTGACCCCCATCTCCCTAACACACTCTGACTCCCCCACCTCCCTAACACACACTGTGCCACCGCCCACCTCCCTAACACACACTGTGCCACCGCCCCCTCCATAACACACACTGTGCCACCGCCCACCTCCATAACACACACTGTGCCACCGCCCACCTCCCTAACACACACTGTGCCACCGCCCCCACACCTCCCTAACACACACTGTGCCACCGCCCACCTCCATAACACACACTGTGCCACCGCCCACCTCCATAACACACACTGTGCCACCGCCCACCTCCATAACACACACTGTGCCACCGCCCACCTCCATAATAAACACTGTGCCACCGCCCACCTCCATAACACACACTGTGCCACCGCCCACCTCCATAACACACACTGTGCCACCGCCCACCTCCATAACACACACTGTGCCACCGCCCACCTCCATAACACACACTGTGCCACCGCCCACCTCCATAACACACACTGTGCCACCGCCCACCTCCAGAAACACACACTCTGCCCCCCCACCTCCCCAACACACACTCTGCCCCCCCAAATCCCTAACACACACTGTGCCACCCCCACCTCCTTAAACACACTCTGTCCCCCACCTCCCACCTCCCCCAAACACACTCTGCCCCCCACCTCCCTAAACACACTCTGCCCCCCCACCTCCCTAACACACACGCTGCCCCCCACCCTCCCTAACACACACTGTGCCCCCCACCTCCATAACACACACTGTGCCACCGCCCACCTCCATAACACACACTGTGCCACCCCCACCTCCAAAACACACACTGTGCCACCGCCCACCTCCATAACACACACTGTGCCACCGCCACCTCCTAACACACACTGTGCCACCGCACCACCTCCATAACACACACTGTGCCACCGCCCACCTCCCTAACACACACTGTGCCACCTCCCACCTCCATAACACACACTGTGCCACCGCCCACCTCCATAACACACACTGTGCCACCGCCCACCTCCCTAACACACACTGTGCCACCGCCCACCTCCATAACACACACTGTGCCACTGACCACCTCCCTAACACACTGTGCCACCGCCCACCTCCATAACACACACTGTGCCACCGCCCACCTCCATAACACACACTGTGCCACCGCCCACCTCCCTAACACACACTGTGCCCCGCCACCTCCCTAACACATACTGTGCCACCGCCCACCTCCATAACACACACTGTGCCACCGCCCACCTCCATAACACACACTGTGCTACCGCCCACCTCCATAACACACACTGTGCCACCGCCCACCTCCATAACACACACTGTGCCACCGCCCACCTCCATAACACATACTGTGCCACCGCCCACCTCCATAACACACACTGTGCCACCGCCCACCTCCCTAACACACACTGTGCCACCGCCCACCTCCATAACACACACTGTGCCACCGCCCACCTCCATAATAAACACTGTGCCACCGCCCACCTCCCTAACACACACTGTGCCAAATCCGCCCACCTCCATAATAAACACTGTGCCACCGCCACCTCCATAACACACACTGTGCCACCGCCCACCTCCATAACACACACTGTGCCACCGCCCACCTCCCCAACACACACTGTGCCACCCCACCTCCATAACACACACTCTGCCACCGCCACCTCCATAACACACACTGTGCCACCGCCACCTCCAGAAACACACACTCTGCCCCCCACCTCCCCAACACACACTCTGCCCCACCTCCCTAACACACACTCTGCCCCTCCACCTCCCTAAAACACACTCTGCCCCCCACCTCCCTAACACACTCTGCCCCCACCTCCTTAACACACACGCAGCCCCCAAACCCTCCCTAACACACACTGACCCCACCATCTCCTTAACACACACATAGCCCCCAAACCCTCTCAAACACACACTCTGACCCCCATCTCCCTAACACACTCTGACTCCCATCTCCCTAACACACACTCTGCCCCTCCACCTCCCTAACACACACTGTGCTACCGCCCACCTCCCCTAACACACACTGTGCACCGCCCACCTCCATAACACACACTGTGCCCCGCCCACCTCCATAACACACACTGTGCCACCGCACCCCACACACACTGTGCCACCGCCCACCTCCATAACACACACTGTGCCACCGCCCACCTCCATAACACACACTGTGCCACCGCCCACCTCCATAACACACACTGTGCCACCGCCCACCTCCATAACACACACTGTGCCACCGCCCACCTCCATAACACACACTGTGCCACCGCCCACCTCCATAACACACACTGAGCCACCGCCCACCTCCATAACACACACTGTGCCACCGCCCACCTCCCTAACACACACTGTGCCACCGCCCACCTCCATAACACACACTGTGCCACCGCCCACCTCCATAACACACACTGTGCCACCGCCCACCTCCATAATAAACACTGTGCCACCGCCCACCTCCATAACACACACTGTGCCACCGCCCACCTCCAGAAACACACTCTGCCCCCCCACCTCCCCAACACACACTCTGCCCCAAATCCCTAACACACACTCTGCCCCTCCACCTCCTTGAAACACACTCTGTCCCCCCACCTCCCTAACACACACTCTGCCCCCCCACCTCCCTAACACAGACTCTGCCCCTCCACCTCCCTAAAACACACTCTGCCCCTCCACCTCCCTAACACACACTCTGCCCCCACCTCCTTAACACACACGCAGCCCCCAAACCCTCCCTAACACACACTGACCCCACCATCTCCTTAACACACACATAGCCCCCAAACCCTCTCAAACACACACTCTGACCCCCTATCTCCCTAACACACTCTGACTCCCCACCTCCCTAACACACACTGTGCCACCGCCCACCTCCATAACACACACTGTGCCACCGCCCACCTCCATAACACACACTGTGCCACCGCCCACCTCCAGAAACACACACTCTGCCCCCCCACCTCCCCAACACACACTCTGCCCCAAATCCCTAACACACACTCTGCCCCTCCACCTCCTTGAAACACACTCTGTCCCCCCAACTCCCTAACACACACTCTGCCCCCCCACCTCCCTAACACACACTCTGTCCCCCACCTCCCTAACAAACACTCTGCCCCCCACCTCCCTAACACAGACTCTGCCCCTCCACCTCCCTAAAACACACTCTGCCCCCACCTCCTTAACACACTCTGCCCCCAAACCCTCCCTAACACACACTGACCCCACCATCTCCTTAACACACACATAGCCCCCAAACCCTCTCAAACACACACTCTGACCCCCCATCTCCCTAACACACTCTGCCCCACCTCCCTAACACACACTCTGACCCCTCATCTCCCTAACACACTCTGCCCGCCCACCTCCCTAACACACACTCTGACTCCCCATCTCCCTAACACACACGCAGCCCCCCAAACCCTCTCTAACACAAACTCTGCCCCCACACCTCCCTAACACACACTGTGCCACCGCCCACCTCCATAACACACACTGTGCCACCGCCCACCTCCCTAACACACACTGTGCCACCGCCCACCTCCATAACACACACTGTGCCACCGCCCACCTCCATAACACACACTGTGCCACCGCCCACCTCCATAACACACACTGTGCCACCGCCCACCTCCATAACACACACTGTGCCACCGCCCACCTCCAAACACACACTGTGCCACCCCCACCTCCATAACACACACTGTGCCACCGCCACCTCCATAACACACACTGTGCCACCGCCCACCTACATAACACACACTGTGCCACCGCCCACCTCCCTAACACACACTGTGCCACCGCCCACCTCCATAACACACACTGTGCCACCCCCCACCTCCAGAAACACACACTCTGCCCCCCCACCTCCCCAACACACACTCTGCCCCAAATCTCTAACACACACTCTGCCCCTCCACCTCCTTGAAACACACTCTGTCCCCCCACCTCCCTAACACACACTCTGCCCCCCCACCTCCCTAACACACACTCTGTCCCCCACCTCCCTAACAAACACTCTGCCCCGACCTCCCTAACACAGACTCTGCCCCTCCACCTCCCTAAACACACTCTGCCCCCACCTCCTTAACACACACGCAGCCCCCAAACCTCCCTAACACACACTGACCCCACCATCTCCTTAACACACCATAGCTCCTTCAAACACACACTCTGACCCCCCATCTCCCTAACACACTCTGCCCCACCTCCAAACACACACTCTGACCCCCATCTCCCTAACACACTCTGCCCCCCCACCTCCCTAACACACTCTGACTCCCCATCTCCCTAACACACACGCTCCCCCAAACTCTCTAACACAAACTCTGCCCCCACCTCCCTAACACACACTGTGCCACCGCCACCTCCATAACACACACTGTGCCACCGCCACCTCCATAACACACACTGTGCCACCGCCACCTCCATAACACACACTGTGCCACCGCCACCTCCATAACACACTGTGCCACCGCCCACCTCCATAACACACACTGTGCCACCGCCCACCTCCATAACACACACTGTGCCACCGCCCACCTCCATAACACACACTGTGCCACCGCCCACCTCCATAACACACACTGTGCCCCGCCACCTCCATAACACACACTGTGCCACCGCCCACCTCCATAACACACTGTGCCACCGCCTTAACACCTCCCATAACACACACACTGTGCCCCGCCATCTCTAAACACTCCATAGCCTCCCCCTACACACTGTGCCACCGCCCACCTCCATAACACACACTGCCACCGCCCACCTCCACTAACACACACTGTGCCACCGCCCACCTCCCTAACCACACTCTGCCCCACCTCCTAACACACACTGTGCCACCTCCAAAACAACTCCCATAACACACACTGTGCCCCCCACCTCCCATAACACACACTGTGCCACCGCCCACCTCCCAAAACAACACACCTCCATAACACACACTGTGCCACCGCCCACCTCCTAAAACAACCCACCTCCATAACACACACTGAGCCACCGCCCACCTCCCTAACACACACTGCCACCGCCACCTCCATAACACACACTGTGCCACCGCCCCACTCCCTAACACACACTGTGCCACCGCCCACCTCCATAACACACACTGTGCCACCGCCCCTCCCTAACACACTCCACCGCCCACCTCCAAAACACACACTGTGCCACCGCCACCTCCCTAACACACACTGTGCCACCGCCCACCTCCATAACACACACTGTGCCACCGCCCACCTCCATAACACACACTGTGCCACCGCCCACCTCCATAACACACACTGTGCCACCGCCCACCTCCATAACACACACTGTGCCACCGCCACCTCCATAACACACACTGTGCCACCGCCCAAACCTCCATAACAAACACTGTGCCACCGCCCACCTCCATAACACACACTGTGCCACCGCCCACCTCCATAACACACACTGTGCCACCGCCCACCTCCATAACACACACTGTGCCACCGCCACCTCCATAACACACACTGTGCCACCGCCCACCTCCAGAAACACACACTCTGCAACCCTCACCTCCCCACACACTCCCCAAATCCCTAACACACACTCTGCCCCCACCTCCCAGAAAACACACTCTGTCCCCCACCTCCCTAACACACACTCTGCCCCCCACCTCCCTAACACAGACTCTGCCCCTCCACAAACACACTCTGCCCCCCCACCTCCCTAACACACTCTGCCCCCCACCTCCCTAACACACACTTCTGCCCCCCACCTCCCTAAAACACACTGTGCCCCCAGAACACACTCTGCCCCTCCACCTCCCTAAAACACACTCTGCCCCCACCTCCTAACACACACGCAGCTCCCCAAACCCTCCCTAACACACACTGACCCCCCATCTCCTTAACACACACATAGCCCCCAAACCCTTCAAACACACACTCTGACCCCCATCTCCCTAACACACTCTGTGCCACCGCCCACCTCCCTAACACACACTCTGCCCACCTCCATAACACACACTGTGCCACCGCCCCTCCCTAACACACACTGTGCCACCGCCACCTCCATAACACACACTCTGCCACCGCCCCTCACTAACACACACTGTCTACCCCACCTCTCTATAACACACACTCTGCCACCCCCACTTCCCTAACACACACTGTGCCACCGCCACCTCCCTAACACACACTGTGCCACCGCCACCTCCCTAACACACACTGTGCCACCGCCACCTCCATAACACACACTGTGCCCCGCCCACCTCCATAACACACACTGTGCCACCGCCACCTCCATAACACACACTGTGCCACCGCCCACCTCCACAACACACACTGAGCCACCGCCACCTCCATAACACACACTGTGCCACCGCCCACCTCCCTAACACACACTGTGCCACCGCCCACCTCCCTAACACACACTGTGCCACCGCCCACCTCCATAAACACACACTGTGCCACCGCCCACCTCCACTAACACACACTGTGCCACCGCCCACCTCCATAACACACACTGTGCCACCGCCCACCTCCCTAACACACACTGTGCCACCGCCCACCTCCAGAAACACACACTGTGCCCCCCACCTCCCCAACACACACTCTGCCCCAAATCCCTAACACACACTCTGCCCCTCCACCTCCTTGAAACACACTCTGTCCCCCACCTCCCTAACACACACTCTGCCCCCCACCTCCCTAACACAGACTCTGCCCCCCCACCTCCCTAACACACACTCTGCCCCTCCACCTCCCTAACACACACTCTGCCCCCACCTCCCTAACACACACGCAGCCCCCCAAACCTCCCTAACACACACTGACCCCACCATCTCCCTAACACACACATAGCCCCCAAACCTCTCAAACACACACTCTGACCCCCCATCTCCCTAACACACTCTGACTCCCATCTCCCTAACACACACTCTGCCCCTCCACCTCCCTAAACACACTCTGCCCGCCCACCTCCATAACACACACTGTGCCACCGCCACCTCCATAACACACACTGTGCCACCGCCCACCTCCATAACACACACTGTGCCACCGCCCCTCCCTAACACACACTGTGCCACCGCCCACCTCCATAACACACACTGTGCCACCGCCCACCTCCTAACACACTGTCCACCGCCACCTCACCTCCATAACACACACTGTGCCACCGCCCACCTCCATAACACACACTGTGCCACCGCCCACCTCCCTAACACACACTGTACCACCGCCACCTCCAGCAACCACACTCCCTCCTTAACACACACTCTGCCCCAAATCCCTAACACACACTCTGCCCCTCCACCTCCTTGAAACACACTCTGTCCCCCACCTCCCTAACACACACTCTGCCCCCCACCTCCCTAACACAGACTCTGCCCCCCACCTCCCTAACAACACACTCTGCCCCTCCACCTCCCTAACACACACTCTGCCCCTCCACCTCCCTAAAACACACTCTGCCCCTCACCTCCCTAAACACACTCTGCCCCACCTCCCTAACACACACTTGCCCCTCCACCTCCCTAAACACACTCTGCCCCCACCTCCTAACACACACGCAGCCCCCTAAACCCTCCCTTCCCTAACACACACTGACTCCACCATCTCCTTAACACACACATAGCTCCCCAAACCCTCTCAAACACACACTCTGACCCCCACCTCCATAACACACACTGTGCCACCGCCACCTCCATAACACACACTGTGCCACCGCCCACCTCCCACACACTGTGCCACCCACCTCCCAACACACACTGTGCTACCGCCACCTCCATAACACACACTGTGCTCCGCCCACCTCCATAACACACACTCCCCCTACCTCCCTAATACACACTAGCCACCGCCCACCTCCATAACACACACTGTGCCACCGCCCACCTCCTAACACACACTGTGCCACCGCCCACCTCCTAACACACACTGTGCCACCGCCCACCTCCATAACACACACTCCTGCCACCCACCTCCATAACACACACTGTGCCACCGCCACCTCCATAACACACACTGTGCCACCGCCCACCTCCATAACACACACTGTGCCACCGCCCACCTCCCTAACACACACTGTGCTACCGCCACCTCCCTAACACACACTCTGCTACCGCCACTCCATAACACACACTGTGCCACCGCCACCTCCATAACACACACTGTGCCACCACTGTGCCCACCTCCATAACACACACTGTGCCACCGCCACCTCCATAACACACTGTGCCCGCCACCTCCAGAAACACACACTCTGCCCCCCACCTCCCCAACACACACTCTGCCCCAAATCCCTAACACACACTCTGCCCTCCACCTCCTTGAAACACACTCTGTCCCCCACCTCCCTAACACACACTCTGCCCCCCACCTCCCTAACACCTCCCCTCCACCTCCCTAAAACACACTCTGCCCCTCCACCTCCCTAAACACACTCTGCCCCCACCTCCTTAACACACACGCCCCCAAACCCTCCCTAACACACACTGACCCCACCATCTCCTTAACACACACATAGCCCCCAAACCCTCTCAAACACACACTCTGACCCCCCCATCTCCCTAACACACTCTGCTCCCCACCTCCCTAACACACACTCTGCTCCTCCACTCTCCCTAACACACACTGCTCCCCCACCTCCCTAACACACACTGTGCTACCGCCACCTCCATAACACACACTGTGCCACCGCCCACCTCCATAACACACACTGTGCCACCGCCACCTCCATAACACACTTCTGCTCCCGCCACCTCCCTAACACACACTGTGCTACCGCCACCTCCATAACACACACTGTGCCACCGCCCACCTCCATAACACACACTGTGCTACCGCCCACCTCCATAACACACACTGTGCCACCGCCCACCTCCATAACACACACTGTGCCACCGCCACCTCCATAACACACACTGTGCCACCGCCACCTCCATAACACACACTGTGCCACCGCCACCTCCATTGACACACTGTGCTACCCCACCTCCATAACACACACTGTGCCACCGCCCACCTCCATAAACACACACTCTGCCCACCCACCTCCCTAACACACACTCTGCCCTAAATCCCTAACACACACTCTGCCACCCCCACCTCCCTGAAACACACTCTGCCCCCCACCTCCCTAACACACACTCTGCCCCCCCACCTCCCTAACACACACTCTGCCCCATCTCCCTAAACACACTCTCCCTAAAAACACTTCTGCCCCCACCTCCCTAACACACACTTGCCCCTCATCTCCCTAACACTCCACCTCCCTAACACACACTTGCCCCCCCCCACCTCCCTAACACACACTGTGCCACCGCCCACCTCCATAACACACACTGTGCCCGCCACCTCCCTAACACACACTGTGCCACCTCCCACCTCCAAACACACACTGTGCTACCTGCCCCCCACCTCCTTAACACACACATGCTAGCTCCCCAAACCTCCTCCCCCAAACACACTCTGCCCCACCATCTCCCTAACACACTCTGCCCCGCCACCTCCATAACACACACTGTGCCACCGCCCACCTCCCTAACACACACTCCTGCACCGCCCCACTCTCCTAACACACACTGCCACCGCCACCTCCATAACCACTCTGACGCCTAACCTCCTAAACACCCAGCCCGCCACCTCACCCTCCCCTAACACACTCTGCCACCTCCATAACACACTGTGCCACCGCCCACTTCAAACACACACTGTGCCCCGCCACCTCTATAACACACACACTGTGCTACTGCCCACCTCCCTAACACACACTGTGCCCACTCCATAACACACACACTCCTCCCTAAACACACACTGTGCTACCGCCACCTCCCTAACACACACTGTGCTACCGCCCACCTCCCATAACACACACTGTGCCACCGCCACCTCCATAATACACACTGTGCTCCCCACCTCCCTAACACACACTGTGCCCCACCTCCTAACACACACTGTGCCCGCCCACCTCCATAACACACACTGTGCCACCGCCCCCTCCATAACCACTCCAGCCACCTCCTAACACACACTGTGCTGCCCCCACCTCCCTAACACACACTGTGCTGACCCCCACCTCCCTAACACACTGTGCCACCCCACCTCCTAAAACACACTCTGCCCCCCACCTCCCCAACACACACTCTGCCCCAAATCCCTAACACACTCTGCCCCTCCACCTCCTTGAAACACACTCTGTCCCCCCACCTCCCTAACACACACTCTGCCCCCACCTCCCTAACACAGACTCTGCCCTCCACCTCCCTAAAACACACTCTGCCCCTCCACCTCCCTAACACACACTCTGCCCCCACCTCCTTAACACACACGCAGCCCCCCAAACCTCCCTAACACACACTGACCCCACCATCTCCTTAACACACACATAGCCCCCAAACCTCTCAAACACACACTCTGACCCCCATCTCCCTAACACACTCTGACTCCCCCACTCCCTAACACACACTCTGCCCCCACCTCCCTAAACACACTGTGCTACCGCCCACCTCCCTAACACACACTGTGCCACCGCCACCTCCATAACACACACTGTGCTCCGCCCACCTCCATAACACACACTGCCGCCCACCTCCCACCTAACACACACTGTGCCCCGCCACCTCTTGAATACACACTGTGCCACCCTCACCTCCTTAACACACACTGTGCGCCCACCTCCATAACACACACTGTGCCCCGCCACCTCCATAACACACTGTGCTACCGCCCACCTCCATAATACACACTGTGCCCCGCCCACCTCCATAACACACACTCTGCCACCCCCACCTCCATAACACACACTGTGCCACCGCCACCTCCATAACACACACTGTGCCACCGCCACCTCCATAACACACACTCTGCCCCCCACCTCCAGAACACACACTCTGCCCAACCTCCCTAACACACACTCTGCCCTACCTCCAAAACACTCCCCCCACCTCCCACACTCTGCCCCCCACTCCTAACACACACTCTGCTCCCCCACCTCCCTAACACAGACTTGCCCCCACCTCTCCTAAACACACTGTGCCCCCGCCACCTCAACACACACTGCAGCTCTCTCCCAACACACACTGTGCCCCGCCACCTCCTTAACACACACTAGTCCACCCCACCTCCCCAAACACACTCTGCCCCCCACCTCCTGAAACACACTCTCCCCACCTCCTAAACACACTCTGCCCCCACCTCCCTAACACACTCTGCCCCCAACCCCTCCAAACACACACTCTGCCCCCACCTCCTTAAACACACTGTGCCCCCACCTGTGCCCTCAAATACACACTCTGCCCCCCACCTCCCTAAACACACTCTGACCCCCCACCTCCCTAAACACACTCTGCCCCTCCACCTCCCTTTAAACACACTCTGTCCCCCCCCTCCACACACACTCTGCCCCCCCACCTCCTAATAAACACACTAATGCCACCCCACCTCCTAACACACACTCTGCCCCGCACCCCCCTAACCACACTCTGCCCCCCACAGCCCCCAAACTCCTCAGTAACCCCACACTCCCTAATACACAAACTCCCCACCTCCTTAAATACACCCAAACCCACCTCCTGAACACACACTGTCCCATCTCCCTGAAACACACTCTGCCCCCCACCTCCCTAACACACACTGTGCCACCCCCAACCCACCACACTCCCACCGCCACCTCCCTAATAAACACTGTGTCCCTCTGCCCCCACCTCCATAACACACACTGTCCCTACCCCACCTCCTAAAAACACACTCCACAGCCTAACCCCCCACCTCCATAACACACACTGTGACCCCCACTCCTAACACACACTCTGCCCCCCACCTCCCTAAACACACTGTGCCCCCCACCTCCAAACACACTGTGCCACCCCACCTCCCTAACACACACTCTGCCCCCCACCTCCCTAAAACACACTCTGCCCCCCACCTCCTAACACACACTCTGCCCCACCTCCTTAAACACACTGTGCCCCCCAAACCTCCCTAACACACTCTGTCCCCCCACCTCTCCTAACACACACTGCCCCCAAACCTCCCTCCACTAACTCCCTAAACACACTCTGCCCCACCTCCTAAAACACACTCTGCCCCCACCTCCTAACACACACTCCGCCCCCCCACCTCCCTAACACACACTCTGTCACCCCCACCTCCAGAAACACACTGTGTCCCCCACCTCCTGAAACACACTCTGTCCCCCACCTCCTAAACACACACTCTGTCCCCCCACCTCCATAACACACACTCTGCCCCCCACCTCCCTAACACACACTGTGCTCCCCCACCTCCCATAAACACACTGTCCCCGCCCACCCTCCCTAACACACACTGTCCCCGCCACCTCCTAACACACACTCTGCCCCCACCTCCATAACACACACTCTGCCCCCCACCTCCATAACACACACTCTGCCCCCCACCTCCCTAACACACACTCTGCCCCCACCGCCCACTCCATAACACACACTCTGCCCCCCACCTCCATAATACACACTCTGCCCCCCCACCTCCTAAACACACTCTGCTCCCCCACCTCCATAACACACACTCTGACCCCCCCTCCAAAACACTCTGCCCCCACCTCCCTAACACACTCTGCCCCCAAACCCTCCTAACACACACTCTGCCCCCCACCTCCTTAACACACTCTGCCCCCCACCTCCTAACACACACTCTGCCCCCCACCTCCTTAAACAGACTCTGCCCCCACCTCCCAAACACACTCTGCCCCCCACCTCCCTAACACACACTCTGCCCCCACCTCCTTAAACACACTCTGCCCCACCCTCCCTAACACACACTGCCCCACCATCTCCTAACACACACATGCCCCCAAACCACCTCCTCAAACACACACTCTGACCCCACCTCCAGAACACACTCTGACCCCCCACCTCCCTAACACACTCTGCCCCCCACCTCCATAAACACACTGTGCCCCTCCCACCTCCATAACACACACTCTGCCCCCACCTCCAGAAACACACACTCTGCCCCCCCACCTCCCCAACACACTCTGCCCCAAATCCCTAACACACACTCTGCCCCTCCACCTCCTTGAAACACACTCTGTCCCCCCACCTCCTAACACACACTCTGCCCCCCCTCCCTAATACACACTCTGTCCCCCCACCTCCCTAACAAACACTCTGCCCCCACCTCCCTAACACACTCTGCCCCCCACCTCCCTTAACACACTCTGCCCCCTCCCTAACACACACTGTCTCCCATCTCCTAACACACACGCAGCCCCCAAACCCTCCCTAACACACACTCTGACCCCCCATCTCCTTAACACACACATGCCCCCACCTCCCTAAACCTCTCAAACACACACTCTGACCCCCCATCTCCCTAACACACTCTGCCCCCCACCTCCCTAACACACACTCTGACCCCTCACCTCCCTAACACACACTCTGCCCCCCACCTCCCTAACACACACTCTGACTCCCATCTCCCTAACACACACGTAGCTCCCCAAACCTCCTAACACAAACTCTGCCCCCACACCTCCCTAACACACACTCTGCCACCCCACCTCCATAACACACACTGTGCCCCCCCACCGCCCACCTCCCTAACACACACTCTGTCCCCCCACCTCCTAACACACACTCTGCCACCGCCCACCTCCATAACACACACTCTGCCCCGCCACCTCCATAAACACACTGTGCCACCGCCCACCTCCATAACACACACTCTGCCACCCCCCCACCTCCATAACACACACTGTGCCACCCCCCACCTCCATAACACACACTGTGCCACCCCCACCTCCATAACACACACTGTGCCCCCCCACCTCCATAACACACACTCTGCCACCCCCACCTCCCTAACACACACTGTGCCCCCACCGCCCACCTCCATAAACACACACTGTGCCCCCCCACCTCCAGAAACACACTCTGCCCCCACCTCCCCAACACACACTCTGCCCCACCTCCCCCAACACACACTCTGCCCCTCCACCTCCTTGAAACACACTCTGTCCCCCCACCTCCCTAACACACACTCTGCCCCCACCTCCTAAACACACTCTGTCCCCCACCTCCAGAACAAACACTCTGCCCCCCACCTCCCTAACACACACTCTGCCCCTCCACCTCCCTAAAACACACTCTGCCCCCACCTCCTTAAACACACGCAGCCCCCCCCCTCCCCAACCCTACACACTGACCCCACCATCTCCTTAACACACACATAGCCCCAAACCTCCTCTCAAACACACACTCTGACCCCCCATCTCCCTAACACACTCTGCCCCACCTCCCTTAACACACACTCTGACCCCCATCCTCCCTAACACACTCTGCCCCCCACCTCCTAACACACACTCTGACCCCCACCTCCCTAACACACACTCTGACCCCCATCTCCTTAACACACACTCTGCCCCCCACCTCCAGAAACACCTCTGCCAACCTCCAGAAACACACACTCTGCCCCCCACCTCCCCTAACACACACTCTGCCCCACCTCCCTAACACACACTGTGCCCACCCCACCTCCCTAACACACACTCTGCCCCCCCTCCATAACACACACTCTGCCACCCCACCTCCATAACACACACTCTGTCCCCCCACCTCCATAATACACACTGCCCCCACCTCCCTAACACACACTCTGCCCCCACCTCCCTAAAACACACTCTGCCCCCACCTCCTGAAACACACACTCTGCCCCCACCTCCCTAAACACACTCCTCTCTAACACACACACTCTGCCCCCCACCTCCTCTAACACACACTCTGCCCCCCCTCCACCTCCCCTAACACACACTCTGCCACCCCCACCTCCCTAACACACACTCTGCCCCCCCTCCCCAACACACACTCTGCCCCACCTCCCTAACACACACTCTGCCCCCACCTCCCTTAAACACACTCTGCCCCCACCTCCCTAACACACACTCTGCCCCCCACCTCCCTAACAACACACTCTGCCCCTCCACCTCCCTAAAACACACTCTGCCCCTCCACCTCCCTAAACACACTCTGCCCCCACCTCCTAACACACACTGCCCCCAAACCTCCCATAACACACACTGACCCCACCATCACACACTCTAACACACACATAGCCCCAAACCTCCAAACACACACTCTGACCCCCCATCTCCCTAACACACTCTGCTGCCCCACCTCCCCCTAACACACACTCTGCCCCCCACCTCCCTAACACACACTCTGCCCCCCACCTCCCTAACACACACTCTGCCCCTCCACCTCCCTAAAACACACTCTGCCCCCCACCTCCATAAAACACACTCTGCCCCCCCACCTCCCTAACACACACACTCCCCCTACCTCCCTAACACACACTCTGCCCCCTCCCACCCACCTCCCCTACACACACTCTGCCCCACCTCCCTAACACACTGTGCCACCCCCACCTCCCTAACACACACTCTGCCCCCCCACCTCCCTAACACACCTGCACCCCACCTCTCCAGCAACACACACTGTGCCCCCCCACCTCCATAACACACACTGTGCCCCCACCTCCCTAACACACTCTGCCCCTAAACACACCTCCCCTAACACACTCTGCCCCCCTCCCTCCACTAATACACACTCCCTGCCACCTGCCCACCTCCCTAACACACACTCTGCCCTCCCTAACACACACTCTGCCCCCAACTCCCTTAAACACACATCTGCCCCACCTCCTTAACACACTCTGTCCCCCTCCTCTCCCTAACACACACTCTGACCCCCCACCTCCTTAACACACACTCTGCCCCCCACCTCCCAAACACACTCTGCATCCCCCACCTCCTAAACACACACTCTGCCCCACCTCCTTAAAACACACTCTGCCCCCCACCTCCCTAAACACACACACTCCCCGACCCCTGAACACCATCTCCTGAACACACAAACACAAATCCTGCCCCCACCTCCTGAAACACACACTCTGCCCCCACCTCCTAAACACACACTCTGCCCCCCACCTCCTAAACACACACTCTGCCCCCCACCTCCTGAAACACACTCTGCCCCCCACCTCCCTAACACACTCTGCCCCCCCCCCGACCTCCTGAAACACACACTCTGCCCCACCACCTTCAGAACACACACTCTGCCCCAACCTCCCAACACACACTCTGCCCCCACCTCCTTGAAACACACTCTGCCCCTCCACCTCCCTAAACACACTCTGCCCCCACCTCCCTAACACACACTCTGCCCCCCACCTCCCTAAAAACACTCTGCCCCCCACCTCCCTAAACACACTCTGCCCCACCACCTCCCTAACACACACTCTGCCCCCAAACCCCCCTAACACACACTGCCCCCAAACCTCCCTAACACACACTGACCCCACCATCTCCTTAACACACACATAGCCCCCAAACCCTCTCAAACACACACTCTGACCCCCCATCTCCCTAACACACTCTGCCCCCCACCTCCCCAACACACACTCTGACCCCCAAACCTCCCTAACACACACTCTGCCCCCCCACCTCCCTAACACACACTCTGACCCACCACCTCCCTAACACACACTCTGACCCCCCACCTCCTAACACACATTCTGCCCCCCCTCCACCTTTCCAGCACACTCTGTCCCCCACCTCCATTTAACACACACTCTGGCCCCCACCTCCCTAACACACACTCTGCACCCCCCACCTCCCTTAACACACCCTGCACCCCCCACCTCTCCAGCACACACTACTGCCCCCCCACCTCCTAAACACACTCTGCCCCCCACCTCCAGAAACACACACTCCGCCCCCCCACCTCCAGAAACACACACTCTGCCCCCCACCTCCTGAAACACACACTCTGCCCCCCCACCTCCATGAAACACACACTCTGCCCCCAACCTCCTGAAACACACACTCTGCCCCCGACCTCCTGAAACACACACTCTGCCCCCCCACCTCCTGAAACACACTCTGCCCCCCACCTCCTGAAACACACACTCTGCCCCCCACCTCCTGAAACACACACTCTGCCCCAGAAACACACACTCCCAACACACACTCTGCCCCCACCTCCTAAAACACACTCTGTCCCCCCACCTCCTTAACACACACTCTGCCCCCCACCTCCTAACACACACTCTGCCCCCCACCTCCCTAAACACACTCTGCCCCCACCTCCCTAAAACACACTCTGCCCCACCACCTCCTTAAACACACGCCCCCCCAAACCTCCCTAACACACACTGACCCCAAAACCTCCCTAACACACACTGACCCCACCATCTCCTTAACACACACATAGCCCCCAAACCTCTCAAACACACACTCTGACCCCCCATCTCCCTAACACACTCTGCCCCCCCCACCTCCCTAACACACACTCTGCCCCACCTCCCTAACACACACTCTGCCCCCCACCTCCTTAACACACACTCTGCCCCCCACCTCCCTAACACACACTCTGACTCCCCATCTCCCAAACACACACGCAGCCACCCAAACCCTCCTTAACACAAACTCTGACCCACCACCTCCCTAACACACATTCTGGCCCCCCACCTCCCTAACACACATTCTGGCCCCCACCTCCCTAACACACACTCTGACCCCCACCTCCCTAACACAAACTCTGCCCCCACCTCCCTAACACACCCTGCACCCCCACCTCTCCAGCACACTCTGTCCCGCCACCCATTTACACACACTCTGGCCCCCACCTCCCTAACACACACTCTGACCCCACCTCCCTAACACATACCCTGCACCCCCCACCTCTCCAGCACCCCCTGCCCCACCCCATAATACACACACTCTGCACCCACTCCTTAATACAGCCTCTGCCCCCACCTCCTTAATACACACTCTGCCCCCACCTCCTTAATACACACTCTGCACCCACTCCTTAATACAGCCTCTGTCACCCCACCTCCTTAATACAGCCTCTGCCCCCACCTCCTTAATACACACTCTGCCCCCACCACCTTAATACACACTCTGCCCCCACCTCCTTAATACAGCCTCTGCCCCCCACCTCCTTAATACACACTCTGCCCCCACCTCCTTAATACACACTCTGCCCCCCACCTCCTTAATACACACTCTGCCCCCACCTCCTTAATACCTCTGCCCCCCACCTCCTAATACAGCCTCTGCCCCCACCTCCTTAATACACACTCTGCCCCCCACCTCCTTAATACACACTCTGCCCCACTCCTTAATACAGCCTCTGCCCCCACCTCCTTAATACAGCCTCTGCCCCCCACCTCCTTAATACACACTCTGCCCCCACCTCCTTAATACACACTCTGCCCCCACCTCCTTAATACACACTCTGCACCCACTCCTTAATACAGCCTCTGCCCCCCACCTCCTTAATACACACTCTGCCCCCACCTCCTTAATACAGCCTCTGTCATCCCACCTCCTAAACACAAACTCTGGCCCCCACCTCCTTAAAACATACTCCGCCCCCAACCTCCAGAAGCACACTATGTCCCCCCACCTCCAGAAACACACTATGTCCCCCATCTCCAGAAACACACTATGTCCCCAACCTCCTGAAACACACAATCAGTCACCCCACCTCCAGAAACACACTCTGTCCCCCCACCTCCTGAAACACACTCTGTCCCCCACCTCCTGAAACACACTCTGTCCCCCCACCTCCAGAAACACACTCCGCCCCCAACCTCCAGAAACACACTCCGCCCCCAACCTCCAGAAACACACTCCGCCCCCAACCTCCAGAAACACACTGTGTCCCCCACCTCCAGAAACACACTATGTCCCCCACCTCCCTAACACACACTCTGTCCCCCCATCTCCAGAAACACACTATGTCCCCCAACCTCCTGAAACACACAATCAGTCACCCCACCTCCAGAACCACACTATGTCCCCCCACCTCCAGAAACACACTATGTCCCCCCACCTCCCTAACACACACTCTGTCCCCCACCTCCAGAAACACACTATGTCCCCCAACCTCCTGAAACACACTCTGTCCCCCACCTCCTGAAACACACTCTGTCCCCCCACCTCCAGAAACACACTATGTCCCCAACCTCCAGAAACACACTCTGTCCCCCAACCTCCAGAAACACACTGTCCCCCAACCTCCTGAAACACACGCTGTCCCCCCACCTCCTGAAACACACTCTGTCCCCCCCACCTCCTGAAACACACTCTGTCCCCCACCTCCTGAAACACACTCTGGCCCCCACCTCCCTAACACACACGCTGCCCCCACCTCTCCAGCACACTCTGTCCCGCCCCCATTTACACACACTCTGGCCCCCACCTCCCTAACACACACTCTGACCCCCCACCTCCTAAACACAAGCTCTGGCCCCCACCTCCTTAAAACATACTCCACCCCCCAACCTCCTGAAACACACACTCTGCCCCACCACCTTCAGAAACACAAACTCTGCCCCCCACCTCCCCAACACACACTCTGCCCCACCTCCCTAACCACACTCTGCCCCACCTCCCTAACACACACTCTGCCCCACCTCCCTAACACACACTCTGTCCCCCCACCTCCCTAACACACACTCTGCCCCTCCACCTCCCTAAAACACACTCTGCCCCCACCTCCTTAACACACACGCAGCCCCCAAACCTCCCTAACACACACTGACCCCACCATCTCCTTAACACACACATAGCCCCCAAACCCTCTCTAACACACACTCTGACCCTCATCTCCCTAACACACACTGACCCCACCATCTCCTTAACACACACATAGCCCCGCCAAACCCTCCCTAACACACACTCTGACCCCTCATCTCCCTAACACACACTGACCCCACCATCTCCTTAACACACACATAGCCCCCAAACCCTCTCAAACACACACTCTGCCCCCCATCTCCCTAACACACTCTGCCCCACATCCCTAACACACACTCTGCCCCCCCCACCTCCTTAACACACAGTCTGCCCCCACCTCCCTAACACACACTCTGACTCCCCATCTCCCAAACACACACGCAGCCACCCAAACCCTCCCTAACACACACTCTGACCCCCCACCTCCCTAACACACATTCTGGCCCCCAACTCCCTAACACACATTCTGGCCCCCACCTCCCTAACACACACTCTGACCCCCACCTCCCTAACACACCCTGCACCCCCACCTCTCCAGCACACTCTGTCCCGCCACCCATTTACACACACTCTGGCCCCCACCTCCCTAAAACACACTCTGACCCCACCTCCCTAACACATACCCTGCACCCCCCACCTCTCCAGCACCCCCTGCCCCACCCCGCATTACGCACACTCTGCACCCACTCCTTAATACAGCCTCTGCCCCCACCTCCTTAATACAGCCTCTGCCCCCACCTCCTTAATACACACTCTGCCCCCACCTCCCCCAATACACTCTCTGCCCCCCACCTCCTTAATACAGCCTCTGCCCCCACCTCCTTAATACAGCCTCTGCCCCCACCTCCTTAATACACACTCTGCCCCCACCTCCTTAATACACACTCTGCCCCCACCTCCTTAATACACACTCTGCCCCCACCTCCTTAATACAGCCTCTGCCCCCCACCTCCTAAACACACACTCTGTCACCCCACCTCCTAAACACACACTCTGGCCCCCACCTCCTTAAAACATACTCCGCCCCCAACCTCCAGAAACACACTATGTCCCCCACCTCCAGAAACACACTATGTCCCCCCACCTCCAGAAACACGCTATGTCCCCCCCACCTCCCTAACACACACTCTGTCCCCCCATCTTCCGCTACAAGACCATGGTGCTTGCCTACGGAGCTGTGAGGGGAACGGCACCTCAGTACCTCCAGGCTCTGATCAGGCCCTACACCCAAACAAGGGCACTGCGTTCATCCACCTCTGGCCTGCTCGCCTCCCTACCACTGAGGAAGTACAGTTCCCGCTCAGCCCAGTCAAAACTGTTCGCTGCTCTGGCCCCCCAATGGTGGAACAAACTCCCTCACGACGCCAGGACAGCGGAGTCAATCACCACCTTCCGGAGACACCTGAAACCCCACCTCTTTAAGGAATACCTAGGATAGGATAAGTAATCCCTCTCACCCCCTCCCCTGAAAAGATTTAGATGCACTACTGTTCCACTGGAGGTCATAAGGTGAATGCACCAATTTGTAAGTCGCTCTGGATAAGAGCGTCTGCTAAATGACTTAAATGTAAATGTAAATGTAATCTCCAGAAACACACTCTGTCCCCCAACCTCCTGAAACACACAATCAGTCACCCCACCTCCAGAAACACCCTCTGTCCCCCCACCTCCAGAAACACACTATGTCCCCCCACCTCCAGAAATACACTATGTCCCCCCACCTCCAGAAATACACTCTGTCCCCCACCTCCTGAAACACACACTCTGCCCCCCCCATCTCCTGAAACACACACTCTGCCCCACCACCTCCTGAAACAAACAATTGCCCCCACCTCCATAACACACCCTCTGTCCCCCCACCTTCATAACACACACTCTGCCCCCACCTCCCAACACACACTCTGCCCCCACACCTCCCAACACACACTCTGCCCCCCCCATCTCCTGAAACACACACTCTGTCCCCACACCTCCCTAACACACACTCTGCCCCTCCACCTCCCTAACACACACTCTGCCCCCACCTCCCAACACACACTCTGCCCCCACACCTCCCTAACACACACTCTGCCCCCACCTCCCTAACACACACTCTGCCCCCACCTCCCAACACACACTCTGCCCCCACCTCCCTAACACACACTCTGCCCCAACGTCCCTAACACACACTCTGCCCCCACCTCCCTAACACACACTCTGCCTCCACCTCCCAACACACACTCTGCCCCCACCTCCCTAACACACACTCTGCCCCAACGTCCCTAACACACACTCTGCCCCCACCTCCTTAACACACACTCTGCCCCTCCACCTCCTTAAAACACACTCTGTCCCCCCACCTCCCTAACACACACTCAGACCCCAAAGCCTCTCAAACACACAATCTGACCCCCCACCTCCCTAACACACTCTGCCCCACCTCCCTAACACACACTATGTCCCCCACCTCCTAAACACACACTCTGCCCACCACCTCCTAAACACACACTCTGGCCCCCACCTCCTTAAAACATACTCCACCCCCCAACCTCCTAAAACACATACCCTGTCACCCCACCTCCTATGACACTCCTTATAGCTATAACACTGCCTATAGCTGTAACACTGCCTATAGCTATAACACTGCCTATAGCTATAACACTGCCTATAGCTATAACACTGCCTATAGCTATAACACTGCCTATAGCTATAACACTGCCTATACCTATAACACTGCCTATAGATATAACACTGCCTATAGCTATAACACTGCCTATAGCTGTAACACTGCCTATAGCTATAACACTGCCTATAGCTATAACACTGCCTATAGCTGTAACACTGCCTATAGCTATAACACTGCCTATAGCTATAACACTGCCTATAGCTATAACACTGCCTATAGCTATAACACTGCCTATAGCTGTAACACTGCCTATAGCTATAACACTGCCTATAGCTATAACACTGCCTATAGCTATAACACTGCCTATAGCTGTAACACTGCCTAAAGCTATAACACTGCCTATAGCTGTAACACTGCCTATAGCTATAACACTGCCTATAGCTATAACACTGCCTATAGCTATAACACTGCCTATAGCTGTAACACTGCCTATAGATATAACACTGCCTATAGCTATAACACTGCCTATAGCTGTAACACTGCCTATAGCTATAACACTGCCTATAGCTGTAACACTGCCTATAGCTATAACACTGCCTATAGCTGTAACACTGCCTAAAGCTATAACACTGCCTATAGCTGTAACACTGCCTATAGCTGTAACACTGCCTATAGATATAACACTGCCTATAGCTATAACACTGCCTATAGCTGTAACACTGCCTATAGCTATAACACTGCCTATAGATATAACACTGCCTATAGCTATAACACTGCCTATAGCTATAACACTGCCTATAGCTGTAACACTGCCTATAGCTATAACACTGCCTATAGCTATAACACTGCCTATAGCTATAACACTGCCTATAGCTATAACACTGCCTATACTTATAACACTGCCTATACCTATAACACTGCCTATACCTATAACACTGCCTATACCTATAACACTGCCTATAGCTATAACACTGCCTATACCTATAACACTGCCTATAGCTATAACACTGCCTATACCTATAACACTGCCTATACCTATAACACTGCCTATAGCTATAACACTGCCTATAGCTATAACACTGCCTATAGCTATAACACTGCCTATACCTATAACACTGCCTATACCTATAACACTGCCTATAGCTATAACACTGCCTATAGCTATAACACTGCCTATAGCTGTAACACTGCCTATAGCTGTAACACTGCCTATAGCTATAACACTGCCTATAGCTATAACACTGCCTATAGCTGTAACACTGCCTAAAGCTATAACACTGCCTAAAGCTATAACACTGCCTATAGCTATAACACTGCCTATAGCTATAACACTGCCTATATCTTTAACACTGCCTATATCTTTAACACTGCCTATAGCTATAACACTGCCTATAGCTATAACACTGCCTATAGATATAACACTGCCTATAGCTATAACACTGCCTATACCTATAACACTGCCTATAGCTATAACACTGCCTATACCTATAACACTGCCTATAGCTGTAACACTGCCTATAGATATAACACTGCCTATAGCTATAACACTGCCTATAGCTGTAACACTGCCTATAGCTATAACACTGCCTATAGCTGTAACACTGCCTATAGCTATAACACTGCCTATAGCTGTAACACTGCCTAAAGCTATAACACTGCCTATAGCTGTAACACTCCTTATAGCTATAACACTGCCTATAGCTATAACACTGCCTATAGCTATAACACTGCCTATAGCTGTAACACTGCCTATAGCTATAACACTGCCTATAGCTATAACACTGCCTATAGCTGTAACACTCCTTATAGCTATAACACTGCCTATAGCTATAACACTGCCTATAGCTATAACACTGCCTATAGCTATAACACTGCCTATAGCTATAACACTGCCTATAGCTGTAACACTGCCTATAGCTGTAACACTGCCTAAAGCTATAACACTGCCTATAGCTATAACACTGCCTAAAGCTATAACACTGCCTAAAGCTATAACACTGCCTATAGCTGTAACCATGCCTATAGCTGTAACACTGCCTATAGCTATAACACTGCCTATAGCTATAACACTGCCTATAGCTGTAACACTGCCTAAAGCTATAACACTGCCTATATCTTTAACAATGCCTATAGCTATAACACTGCCTATAGCTATAACACTGCCTATAGCTATAACACTGCCTATATCTATAACACTGCCTATAGCTATAACACTGCCTATAGCTATAACACTGCCTATAGATATAACACTGCCTATAGCTATAACACTGCCTATAGCTATAACACTGCCTATAGCTATAACACTGCCTATACCTATAACACTGCCTATAGCTATAACACTGCCTATAGCTATAACACTGCCTATACTTATAACACTGCCTATACCTATAACACTGCCTATACCTATAACACTGCCTATACCTATAACACTGCCTATAGCTATAACACTGCCTATACCTATAACACTGCCTATAGCTATAACACTGCCTATACCTATAACACTGCCTATACCTATAACACTGCCTATAGCTATAACACTGCCTATAGCTATAACACTGCCTATAGCTATAACACTGCCTATACCTATAACACTGCCTATACCTATAACACTGCCTATAGCTATAACACTGCCTATAGCTATAACACTGCCTATAGCTATAACACTGCCTATAGCTGTAACACTGCCTATACCTATAACACTGCCTATACCTATAACACTGCCTATACCTATAACACTGCCTATAGCTATAACACTGCCTATAGCTATAACACTGCCTATAGCTGTAACACTGCCTATACCTATAACACTGCCTATACCTATAACACTGCCTATAGCTATAACACTGCCTATAGCTATAACACTGCCTATACCTATAACACTGCCTATAGCTATAACACTGCCTATAGCTATAACACTGCCTATACCTATAACACTGCCTATAGCTATAACACTGCCTATACCTATAACACTGCCTATACCTATAACACTGCCTATAGCTATAACACTAGCTATAACACTGCCTATAGCTGTAACACTGCCTATAGCTATAACACTGCCTATAGCTATAACACTGCCTATAGCTATAACACTGCCTATAGCTGTAACACTGCCTATAGCTATAACACTGCCTATAGCTGTAACACTGCCTATAGCTATAACACTGCCTATAGCTATAACACTGCCTATAGCTATAACACTGCCTATATCTATAACACTGCCTATATCTATAACACTGCCTATAGCTATAACACTGCCTATAACTATAACACTGCCTATAGCTGTATCACTGCCTATAGCTATAACACTGCCTATAGCTGTAACACTGCCTATAGCTATAACACTGCCTATAGCTATAACACTGCCTATAGCTATAACACTGCCTATAGCTATAACACTGCCTATAGCTATAACACTGCCTATATCTATAACACTGCCTATAGCTATAACACTGCCTATAGCTATAACACTGCCTATAGCTATAACACTGCCTATAGATATAACACTGCCTATAGCTATAACACTGCCTATAGCTATAACACTTTGCCCCTATTTTTATTTTTTTATTTTACCTTTATTTTACTAGGCAAGTCAGTTAAGAACAAATTCTTATTTTCAATGACGGCCTAGGAACAGTGGGTTAACTGCCTGTTCAGGGGCAGAACGACAGATTTGTACCTTGTCAGCTCGGGGGTTTGAACTTGCAACCTTCCGGTTACTAGTCCAACGCTCTAACTAGTCCAACGCTCTAACTAGTCCAACACTCTAACTAGTCCAACGCTCTAACTAGTCCAACGCTCTAACTAGTCCAACGCTCTAACTAGTCCAACACTCTAACTAGTCCAACACTCTAACTAGTCCAACGCTCTAACTAGTCCAACACTCTAACTAGTCCAACGCTCTAACTAGTCCAAAGCTCTAACTCTATAGCTATAACACTGCCTATAGCTATGACACTTTGCCCCTATAGCTATGACACTGCCTATAGCTATGACACTTTGCCCCTATAGCTATGACACTGCCTATAGCTATGACACTGCCTATAGCTATGACACTTTGCCCCTATAGCTATGACACTGCCTATAGCTATGACACTTTGCCCCTATAGCTATGACACTGCCTATAGCTATGACACTGCCTATAGCTATGACACTTTGCCCCTATAGCTATAACACTGCCTATAGCTATGACACTGCCTATAGCTATGACACTTTGCCCCTATAGCTATGACACTTTGCCCCTATAGCTATGACACTTTGCCCCTATAGCTATAACACTGCCTATAGCTATGACACTGCCTATAGCTATGACACTTTGCCCCTATAGCTATGACACTTTGCCCCTATAGCTATGACACTTTGCCCCTATAGCTATGACACTGCCTATAGCTATGACACTTATAGCTGCCCCTATAGCTATGACACTGCCTATAGCTATGACACTTTGCCCCTATAGCTATGACACTGCCTATAGCTATGACACTTTGCCCCTATAGCTATGACACTGCCTATAGCTATGACACTTTGCCCCTATAGCTATGACACTGCCTATAGCTATGACACTTTGCCCCTATAGCTATGACACTGCCTATAGCTATGACACTGCCTATAGCTATGACACTTTGCCCCTATAGCTATAACACTGCCTATAGCTATGACACTGCCTATAGCTATGACACTTTGCCCCTATAGCTATGACACTTTGCCCCTATAGCTATGACACTTTGCCCCTATAGCTATGACACTGCCTATAGCTATGACACTTTGCCCCTATAGCACTTTGCCCCTATAGCTATGACACTGCCTATAGCTATGACACTTTGCCCCTATAGCTATGACACTGCCTATAGCTATGACACTTTGCCCCTATAGCTATGACACTTTGCCCCTATAGCTATGACACTTTGCCCCTATAGCTATGACACTGCCTATAACTATGACACTGCCTATAGCTATGACACTTTGCCCCTATAGCTATGACACTTTGCCCCTATAGCTATGACACTTTGCCCCTATAGCTATGACACTGCCTATAGCTATGACACTTTGCCCCTATAGCTATGACACTGCCTATAGCTATGACACTTTGCCCCTATAGCTATGACACTGCCTATAGCTATGACACTTTGCCCCTATAGCTATGACACTGCCTATAGCTATGACACTTTGCCCCTATAGCTATGACACTGCCTATAGCTATGACACTGCCTATAGCTATGACACTTTGCCCCTATAGCTATAACACTGCCTATAGCTATAACACTGCCTATAGCTATAACACTGCCTATAGCTATGACACTTTGCCCCTATAGCTATGACACTGCCTATAGCTATGACACTTTGCCCCTATAGCTATGACACTGCCTATAGCACTTTGCCCCTATAGCTATAGCTACACTGCCTATAGCTATGACACTGCCTATAGCTATGACACTGCCTATAGCTATGACACTTTAGCCCCTGCCTATAGCTATGACACTTTGCCCCTATAGCTATAACACTATAGCTATGACACTGCCTATAGCTATGACACTTTGCCCCTATAGCTATGACACTTTGCCCCTATAGCTAGCACTGCCTATAGCTACACTTTGCCTATAGCCTATAGCTATGACACTTTGCCCCTATAGCTATGACACTTTGCTATGACACTGCCTATAGCTATGACACTTTGCCCCTATAGCTATGACACTGCCCTATAGCTATAACACTATATAGCTATGACACTTTGCCCCTATAGCTATGACACTTTGCCTATAGCTATGACACTGCCTATAGCTATGACACCTTGCCCCTAGCTATGACACTTTGCCCCTATAGCTATGCCTACTACTTTGCCCCTATAGCTATGACACTGCCCCTATAGCTATGACACTGCCTATAGCTATAGCCTATAGCTATGACACTGCCTATAGCTATGACACTTTGCCCCTATAGCTATGATGCTGCCTATAGCTATGACACTGCCTATAGCTATGACACTTTGCCCCTATAGCTATGATGCTGCCTATAGCTATGACACTGCCTATAGCTATGACACTTTGCCCCTATAGCTATAACACTGCCTATAGCTATAACACTGCCTATAGCTATGACACTGCCAATAGCTATGACACTTTGCCCCTATAGCTATAACACTGCCTATAGCTATGACACTGCCTATAGCTATGACACTTTGCCCCTATAGCTATGATGCTGCCTATAGCTATGACACTGCCTATAGCTATGACACTGCCTATAGCTATGACACTTTGCCCCTATAGCTATGACACTGCCTATAGCTATGACACTGCCTATAGCTCTGACACTTTGCCCCTATAGCTATGATGCTGCCTATAGCTATGACACTGCCTATAGCTATAACACTGCCTATAGCTATGACACTGCCTATAGCTATGACACTGCCTATAGCTATGACACTGCCTATAGCTATGACACTGCCTATAGCTATGACACTTTGCTTGGACTCTTTGCCCCTATAGCTATGATGCTGCCTATAGCTATAACACTGCCTATAGCTATGACACTGCCTATAGCTATGACACTTTGCCCCTATAGCTATAACACTGCCTATAGCTATGACACTGCCTATAGCTATGACACTGCCTTTAGCTATGACACTTTGCTTGGACTCTTTGCCCCTATAGCTATGACACTTTGCCCCTATAGCTATGACACTTTGCCCCTATAGCTATGACACTTTGCCCCTATAGCTATGACACTTTGCCCCTATAGCTATGACACTTTGACCCTATAGCTATGACACTTTGCCCCTATAGCTATGACATTTTGCCCCTATAGCTATGACACTTTGCCCCTATAGCTATGACACTTTGCCCCTATAGCTATGACACTTTGCCCCTATAGCTATGACACTTTGCCCCTATGGCTATGACACTTTGCCCCTATAGCTATGACACTTTGCCCCTATAGCTATGACACTTTGCCCCTATAGCTATGACACTTTGCCCCTATAGCTATGACACTGCCTATAGCTATGACACTTTGCCCCTATAGCTATGACACTTTGCCCCTATAGCTATGACACTGCCTATAGCTATGACACTGCCTATAGCTATGACACTTTGCTTGGACTCTTTGCCCCTATAGCTATAACACTGCCTATAGCTCTGAAACTGCCTATATCTGTAACACTGCCTATAGCTATAACACTGCCTATAGCTATAACACTGCCTATAGCTATAACACTGCCTATAGCTATAACACTGCCTATAGCTATGACACTGCCAATAGCTATGACACTTTGCCCCTATAGCTATAACACTGCCTATAGCTATGACACTTTGCCCCTATAGCTATAACACTGCCTATAGCTATGACACTTTGCCCCTATAGCTATGACACTTTGCCCCTATAGCTATAACACTGCCTATAGCTATGACACTGCCTATAGCTATGACACTTTGCCTCTATAGCTATGACACTGCCTATAGCTATAACACTTTGCCCCTATAGCTATGACACTTTGCCCCTATAGCTATGACACTTTGCCCCTATAGCTATGACACTGCCTATAGCTATGACACTTTGCCCCTATAGCTATGACACTGCCTATAGCTATGACACTTTGCCCCTATAGCTATGACACTGCCTATAGCTATGACACTTTGCCCCTATAGCTATGACACTGCCTATAGCTATGACACTGCCTATAGCTATGACACTTTGCCCCTATAGCTATGATGCTGCCTATAGCTATGACACTGCCTATAGCTATGACACTTTGCCCCTATAGCTATGATGCTGCCTATAGCTATAACACTGCCTATAGCTATGACACTGCCAATAGCTATGACACTTTGCCCCTATAGCTATAACACTGCCTATAGCTATGACACTGCCTATAGCTATGACACTTTGCCCCTATAGCTATGATGCTGCCTATAGCTATGACACTGCCTATAGCTATGACACTGCCTATAGCTATGACACTTTGCCCCTATAGCTATGACACTGCCTATAGCTATGACACTGCCTATAGCTATGACACTTTGCCCCTATAGCTATGATGCTGCCTATAGCTATGACACTGCCTATAGCTATAACACTGCCTATAGCTATGACACTGCCTATAGCTATGACACTGCCTATAACTATGACACTTTGCTTGGACTCTTTGCCCCTATAGCTATGATGCTGCCTATAGCTATAACACTGCCTATAGCTATGACACTGCCTATAGCTATGACACTTTGCCCCTATAGCTATAACACTGCCTATAGCTATGACACTGCCTATAGCTATGACACTGCCTTTAGCTATGACACTTTGCTTGGACTCTTTGCCCCTATAGCTATGACACTTTGCCCCTATAGCTATGACACTTTGCCCCTATAGCTATGACACTTTGCCCCTATAGCTATGACACTTTGACCCTATAGCTATGACACTTTGCCCCTATAGCTATGACACTTTGCCCCTATAGCTATGACACTTTGCCCCTATAGCTATGACACTTTGCCCCTATAGCTATGACACTTTGCCCCTATAGCTATGACACTTTGCCCCTATGGCTATGACACTTTGCCCCTATAGCTATGACACTGCCTATAGCTATGACACTTTGCCCCTATAGCTATGACACTTTGCCCCTATAACTATGACACTTTGCCCCTATAGCTATGACACTGCCTATAGCTATGACACTTTGCCCCTATAGCTATGACACTGCCTATAGCTATGACACTGCCTTTAGCTATGACACTTTGCTTGGACTCTTTGCCCCTATAGCTATAACAATGCCTATAGCTCTGAAACTGCCTATATCTGTAACACTGCCTATAGCTATAACACTGCCTATAGCTATAACACTGCCTATAGCTATAACACTGCCTATAGCTATAACACTGCCTATAGCTATGACACTGCCAATAGCTATGACACTTTGCCCCTATAGCTATAACACTGCCTATAGCTATGACACTTTGCCCCTATAGCTATAACACTGCCTATAGCTATGACACTTTGCCCCTATAGCTATGACACTTTGCCCCTATAGCTATAACACTGCCTATAGCTATGACACTGCCTATAGCTATGACACTTTGCCCCTATAGCTATGACACTGCCTATAGCTATAACACTTTGCCCCTATAGCTATGACACTTTGCCCCTATAGCTATGACACTTTGCCCCTATAGCTATGACACTGCCTATAGCTATGACACTTTGCCCCTATAGCTATGACACTTTGCCCCTATAGCTATGACACTGCCTATAGCTATGACACTTTGCCCCTATAGCTATGACACTGCCTATAGCTATGACACTTTGCCCCTATAGCTATGACACTTTGCCCCTATAGCTATGATGCTGCCTATAGCTATGACACTGCCTATAGCTATGACACTTTGCCCCTATAGCTATGATGCTGCCTATAGCTATGACACTGCCTATAGCTATGACACTTTGCCCCTATAGCTATAACACTGCCTATAGCTATAACACTGCCTATAGCTATGACACTGCCAATAGCTATGACACTTTGCCCCTATAGCTATAACACTGCCTATAGCTATGAGACTGCCTATAGCTATGACACTTTGCCCCTATAGCTATGATGCTGCCTATAGCTATGACACTGCCTATAGCTATGACACTGCCTATAGCTATGACACTTTGCCCCTATAGCTATGACACTGCCTATAGCTATGACACTGCCTATAGCTATGACACTTTGCCCCTATAGCTATGATGCTGCCTATAGCTATGACACTGCCTATAGCTATAACACTGCCTATAGCTATGACACTGCCTATAGCTATGACACTGCCTATAGCTATGACACTGCCTATAGCTATGACACTTTGCTTGGACTCTTTGCCCCTATAGCTATGATGCTGCCTATAGCTATAACACTGCCTATAGCTATGACACTGCCTATAGCTATGACACTTTGCCCCTATAGCTATAACACTGCCTATAGCTATGACACTGCCTATAGCTATGACACTGCCTTTAGCTATGACACTTTGCTTGGACTCTTTGCCCCTATAGCTATGACACTTTGCCCCTATAGCTATGACACTTTGCCCCTATAGCTATGACACTTTGCCCCTATAGCTATGACACTTTGCCCCTATAGCTATGACACTTTGACCCCATAGCTATGACACTTTGCCCCTATAGCTATGACACTTTGCCCCTATAGCTATGACACTTTGCCCCTATAGCTATGACACTGCCTATAGCTATGACACTTTGACCCTATAGCTATGACACTTTGCCCCTATAGCTATGACACTGCCTATAGCTATGACACTTTGACCCTATAGCTATGACACTTTGCCCCTATAGCTATGACACTTTGCCCCTATAGCTATGACACTTTGCCCCTATAGCTATGACACTTTGCCCCTATAGCTATGACACTTTGCCCCTATGGCTATGACACTTTGCCCCTATAGCTATGACACTGCCTATAGCTATGACACTTTGCCCCTATAGCTATGACACTTTGCCCCTATAGCTATGACACTTTGCCCCTATAGCTATGACACTGCCTATAGCTATGACACTTTGCCCCTATAGCTATGACACTTTGCCCCTATAGCTATGACACTGCCTATAGCTATGACACTGCCTATAGCTATGACACTTTGCTTGGACTCTTTGCCCCTATAGCTATAACACTGCCTATAGCTCTGAAACTGCCTATATCTGTAACACTGCCTATAGCTATAACACTGCCTATAGCTATAACACTGCCTATAGCTATAACACTGCCTATAGCTATGACACTGCCAATAGCTATGACACTTTGCCCCTATAGCTATAACACTGCCTATAGCTATGACACTTTGCCCCTATAGCTATAACACTGCCTATAGCTATGACACTTTGCCCCTATAGCTATGACACTTTGCCCCTATAGCTATAACACTGCCTATAGCTATGACACTGCCTATAGCTATGACACTTTGCCTCTATAGCTATGACACTGCCTATAGCTATAACACTTTGCCCCTATAGCTATGACACTTTGCCCCTATAGCTATGACACTTTGCCCCTATAGCTATGACACTGCCTATAGCTATGACACTTTGCCCCTATAGCTATGACACTGCCTATAGCTATGACACTTTGCCCCTATAGCTATGACACTGCCTATAGCTATGACACTTTAGCCCCTATAGCTATGACACTGCCTATAGCTATGACACTGCCTATAGCTATGACACTTTGCCCCTATAGCTATGATGCTGCCTATAGCTATGACACTGCCTATAGCTATGACACTTTGCCCCTATAGCTATGATGCTGCCTATAGCTATAACACTGCCTATAGCTATGACACTGCCAATAGCTATGACACTTTGCCCCTATAGCTATAACACTGCCTATAGCTATGACACTGCCTATAGCTATGACACTTTGCCCCTATAGCTATGATGCTGCCTATAGCTATGACACTGCCTATAGCTATGACACTGCCTATAGCTATGACACTTTGCCCCTATAGCTATGACACTGCCTATAGCTATGACACTGCCTATAGCTATGACACTTTGCCCCTATAGCTATGATGCTGCCTATAGCTATGACACTGCCTATAGCTATAACACTGCCTATAGCTATGACACTGCCTATAGCTATGACACTGCCTATAGCTATGACACTGCCTATAGCTATGACACTTTGCTTGGACTCTTTGCCCCTATAGCTATGATGCTGCCTATAGCTATAACACTGCCTATAGCTATGACACTGCCTATAGCTATGACACTTTGCCCCTATAGCTATAACACTGCCTATAGCTATGACACTGCCTATAGCTATGACACTGCCTTTAGCTATGACACTTTGCTTGGACTCTTTGCCCCTATAGCTATGACACTTTGCCCCTATAGCTATGACACTTTGCCCCTATAGCTATGACACTTTGCCCCTATAGCTATGACACTTTGACCCTATAGCTATGACACTTTGCCCCTATAGCTATGACACTTTGCCCCTATAGCTATGACACTTTGCCCCTATAGCTGACACTTTGCCCCTATAGCTATGACACTTTGCCCCTATAGCTATGACACTTTGCCCCTATAGCTATGACACTTTGCCCCTATAGCTATGACACTGCTATGACACTGCCTATAGCTATGACACTTTGCCCCTATAGCTATGACACTTTGCCCCTATAACTATGACACTTTGCCCCTATAGCTATGACACTGCCTATAGCTATGACACTTTGCCCCTATAGCTATGACACTTTGCCCCTATAGCTATGACACTGCCTATAGCTATGACACTGCCTTTAGCTATGACACTTTGCTTGGACTCTTTGCCCCTATAGCTATAACACTGCCTATAGCTCTGAAACTGCCTATATCTGTAACACTGCCTATAGCTATAACACTGCCTATAGCTATAACACTGCCTATAGCTATAACACTGCCTATAGCTATGACACTGCCAATAGCTATGCCACTTTGCCCCTATAGCTATAACACTGCCTATATAGCTATGACACTTTGCCCCTATAGCTATAACACTGCCTATAGCTATGACACTTTGCCCCTATAGCTATGACACTTTGCCCCTATAGCTATAACACTGCCTATAGCTATGACACTGCCTATAGCTATGACACTTTGCCCCTATAGCTATGACACTGCCTATAGCTATAACACTTTGCCCCTATAGCTATGACACTTTGCCCCTATAGCTATGACACTTTGCCCCTATAGCTATGACACTGCCTATAGCTATGACACTTTGCCCCTATAGCTATGACACTTTGCCCCTATAGCTATGACACTGCCTATAGCTATGACACTTTGCCCCTATAGCTATGACACTGCCTATAGCTATGACACTTTGCCCCTATAGCTATGACACTGCCTATAGCTATGACACTGCCTATAGCTATGACACTTTGCCCCTATAGCTATGATGCTGCCTATAGCTATGACACTGCCTATAGCTATGACACTTTGCCCCTATAGCTATGATGCTGCCTATAGCTATGACACTGCCTATAGCTATGACACTTTGCCCCTATAGCTATAACACTGCCTATAGCTATAACACTGCCTATAGCTATGACACTGCCAATAGCTATGACACTTTGCCCCTGTAGCTATAACACTGCCTATAGCTATGACACTGCCTATAGCTATGACACTTTGCCCCTATAGCTATGATGCTGCCTATAGCTATGACACTGCCTATAGCTATGACACTGCCTATAGCTATGACACTTTGCCCCTATAGCTATGACACTGCCTATAGCTATGACACTGCCTATAGCTATGACACTTTGCCCCTATAGCTATGATGCTGCCTATAGCTATGACACTGCCTATAGCTATAACACTGCCTATAGCTATGACACTGCCTATAGCTATGACACTGCCTATAGCTATGACACTGCCTATAGCTATGACACTGCCTATAGCTATGACACTTTGCTTGGACTCTTTGCCCCTATAGCTATGATGCTGCCTATAGCTATAACACTGCCTATAGCTATGACACTGCCTATAGCTATGACACTTTGCCCCTATAGCTATAACACTGCCTATAGCTATGACACTGCCTTTAGCTATGACACTTTGCTTGGACTCTTTGCCCCTATAGCTATGACACTTTGCCCCTATAGCTATGACACTTTGCCCCTATAGCTATGACACTTTGCCCCTATAGCTATGACACTTTGCCCCTATAGCTATGACACTTTGACCCTATAGCTATGACACTTTGCCCCTATAGCTATGACACTTTGCCCCTATAGCTATGACACTTTGCCCCTATAGCTATGACACTGCCTATAGCTATGACACTTTGACCCTATAGCTATGACACTTTGCCCCTATAGCTATGACACTGCCTATAGCTATGACACTTTGACCCTATAGCTATGACACTTTGCCCCTATAGCTATGACACTTTGCCCCTATAGCTATGACACTTTGCCCCTATAGCTATGACACTTTGCCCCTATAGCTATGACACTTTGCCCCTATGGCTATGACACTTTGCCCCTATAGCTATGACACTGCCTATAGCTATGACACTTTGCCCCTATAGCTATGACACTTTGCCCCTATAGCTATGACACTTTGCCCCTATAGCTATGACACTGCCTATAGCTATGACACTTTGCCCCTATAGCTATGACACTTTGCCCCTATAGCTATGACACTGCCTATAGCTATGACACTGCCTTTAGCTATGAAACTTTGCTTGGACTCTTTGCCCCTATAGCTATAACACTGCCTATAGCTCTGAAACTGCCTATATCTGTAACACTGCCTATAGCTATAACACTGCCTATAGCTATAACACTGCCTATAGCTATAACACTGCCTATAGCTATAGCATTGCCTATAGCTATGATGCTGCCTTTAGCTTTGACATTGCCTATAGCTATGACACTGCCTATAGCTATGACACTTTGCCCCTATAGCTATGACACTTTGCCCCTATAGCTATGACACTGCCTATAGCTATGACACTGCCTTTAGCTATGACACTTTGCTTGGACTCTTTGCCCCTATAGCTATAACACTGCCTATAGCTCTGAAACTGCCTATATCTGTAACACTGCCTATAGCTATAACACTGCCTATAGCTATAACACTGCCTATAGCTATAACACTGCCTATAGCTATAACACTGCCTATAGCTATGACACTGCCAATAGCTATGACACTTTGCCCCTATAGCTATGACACTTTGACCCTATAGCTATGACACTTTGCCCCTATAGCTATGACACTTTGCCCCTATAGCTATGACACTTTGCCCCTATAGCTATGACACTGCCTATAGCTATGACACTTTGACCCTATAGCTATGACACTTTGCCCCTATAGCTATGACACTGCCTATAGCTATGACACTTTGACCCTATAGCTATGACACTTTGCCCCTATAGCTATGACACTTTGCCCCTATAGCTATGACACTTTGCCCCTATAGCTATGACACTTTGCCCCTATAGCTATGACACTTTGCCCCTATAGCTATGACACTTTGCCCCTATGGCTATGACACTTTGCCCCTATAGCTATGACACTGCCTATAGCTATGACACTTTGCCCCTATAGCTATGACACTTTGCCCCTATAGCTATGACACTTTGCCCCTATAGCTATGACACTGCCTATAGCTATGACACTTTGCCCCTATAGCTATGACACTTTGCCCCTATAGCTATGACACTGCCTATAGCTATGACACTGCCTTTAGCTATGACACTTTGCTTGGACTCTTTGCCCCTATAGCTATAACACTGCCTATAGCTCTGAAACTGCCTATATCTGTAACACTGCCTATAGCTATAACACTGCCTATAGCTATAACACTGCCTATAGCTATAACACTGCCTATAGCTATAACACTGCCTATAGCTATAACACTGCCTATAGCTATAGCATTGCCTATAGCTATGATGCTGCCTATAGCTTTGACATTGCCTATAGCTATGACACTGCCTATAGCTATGACACTTTGCCCCTATAGCTATGACACTTTGCCCCTATAGCTATGACACTGCCTATAGCTATGACACTGCCTTTAGCTATGACACTTTGCTTGGACTCTTTGCCCCTATAGCTATAACACTGCCTATAGCTCTGAAACTGCCTATATCTGTAACACTGCCTATAGCTATAACACTGCCTATAGCTATAACACTGCCTATAGCTATAACACTGCCTATAGCTATAACACTGCCTATAGCTATGACACTGCCAATAGCTATGACACTTTGCCCCTATAGCTATGACACTTTGACCCTATAGCTATGACACTTTGCCCCTATAGCTATGACAATTTGCCCCTATAGCTATGACACTGCCTATAGCTATGACACTTTGACCCTATAGCTATGACACTTTGCCCCTATAGCTATGACACTGCCTATAGCTATGACACTTTGACCCTATAGCTATGACACTTTGCCCCTATAGCTATGACACTTTGCCCCTATAGCTATGACACTTTGCCCCTATAGCTATGACACTTTGCCCCTATAGCTATGACACTTTGCCCCTATAGCTATGACACTTTGCCCCTATGGCTATGACACTTTGCCCCTATAGCTATGACACTGCCTATAGCTATGACACTTTGCCCCTATAGCTATGACACTTTGCCCCTATAGCTATGACACTTTGCCCCTATAGCTATGACACTGCCTATAGCTATGACACTTTGCCCCTATAGCTATGACACTTTGCCCCTATAGCTATGACACTGCCTATAGCTATGACACTGCCTTTAGCTATGACACTTTGCTTGGACTCTTTGCCCCTATAGCTATAACACTGCCTATAGCTCTGAAACTGCCTATATCTGTAACACTGCCTATAGCTATAACACTGCCTATAGCTATAACACTGCCTATAGCTATAACACTGCCTATAGCTATAACACTGCCTATAGCTATAACACTGCCTATAGCTATGATGCTGCCTATAGCTTTGACATTGCCTATAGCTATAACACTGCCTATATCTATGACACGTTGCCCCTATAGCTATAATACTGCCTATGGCTATTACACTGCCTATAGCCTGGGTCTTGGTATGCAGGAGGTCCCTCATGGAAATAATACATTTATTTGAATGTGATTTGAATTGAGTTGATCCTGCCGTGTGGAGTGTTATGTTGTTGGTTAATATTGCATCTGGGTCCACATTGTAGTGTTTTGTCTTGAGGTGAGAGGAGTGAGGAATTGTCAGGGGACTACAGGGAATCATCTCTACTGTAGTCATGGGACACATAGTGAGGAATTGTCAGGGGACTACAGGGAATCATCTCTACTGTAGTCATGGGACACATAATGAGGAATTGTCAGGGGACTACAGGGAATCATCTCTACTGTAGTCATGGGACACGGAGTGAGGAATTGTCAGGGGACTACAGGGAATCATCTCTACTGTAGTCATGGGACACGGAGTGAGGAATTGTCAGGGGACTACAGGGAATCATCTCTACTGAAGTCATGGGACACATAGTGAGGAATTGTCAGGGGACTACAGGGAATCATCTCTACTGTAGTCATGGGACACATAGTGAGGAATTGTCAGGGGACTACAGGGAATCATCTCTACTGTAGTCATGGGACACATAATGAGGAATTGTCAGGGGACTACAGGGAATCATCTCTACTGTAGTCATGGGACACGGAGTGAGGAATTGTCAGGGGACTACAGGGAATCATCTCTACTGTAGTCATGGGACACATAGTGAGGAATTGTCAGGGGACTACAGGGAATCATCTCTACTGTAGTCATGGGACACATAGTGATGAATTGTCAGGGGACTACAGGGAATCATCTCTACTGTAGTCATGGAACACATAATGAGGAATTGTCAGGGGACTACAGGGAATCATCTCTACTGTAGTCATGGGACACATAGTGAGGAATTGTCAGGGGACTACAGGGAATCATCTCTACTGTAGTCATGGGACACATAGTGAGGAATTGTCAGGGGACTACAGGGAATCATCTCTACTGTAGTCATGGGACACATAATGAGGAATTGTCAGGGGACTACAGGGAATCATCTCTACTGTAGTCATGGGACACGGAGTGAGGAATTGTCAGGGGACTACAGGGAATCATCTCTACTGTAGTCATGGGACACATAGTGAGGAATTGTCAGGGGACTACAGGGAATCATCTCTACTGTAGTCATGGGACACATAGTGAGGAATTGTCAGGGGACTACAGGGAATCATCTCTACTGTAGTCATGGGACACATAATGAGGAATTGTCAGGGGACTACAGGGAATCATCTCCACTGTAGTCATGGGACACATAGTGAGGAATTGTCAGGGGACTACAGGGAATCATCTCTACTGTAGTCATGGGACACATAGTGAGGAATTGTCAGGGGACTACAGGGAATCATCTCTACTGTAGTCATGGGACACATAGTGAGGAATTGTCAGGGGACTACAGGGAATCACCTCTACTGTAGTCATGGGACACATAGTGAGGAATTGTCAGGGGACTACAGGGAATCATCTCTACTGTAGTCATGGGACACATAATGAGGAATTGTCAGGGGACTACAGGGAATCATCTCTACTGTAGTCATGGGACACGGAGTGAGGAATTTTCAGGGGACTACAGGGAATCATCTCTACTGTAGTCATGGGACACATAATGAGGAATTGTCAGGGGACTACAGGGAATCATCTCTACTGTAGTCATGGGACACATAATGAGGAATTGTCAGGGGACTACAGGGAATCATCTCTACTGTAGTCATGGGACACATAATGAGGAATTGTCAGGGGACTACAGGGAATCATCTCTACTGTAGTCATGGGACACGGAGTGAGGAATTCTTGGTAATGTACTATAGTCTCTGCGTCCAGTTCTGATGGAGCTCATCTCAGAGATAGCACAATGTTTCTGGGACTGGGCCCAGTTCTGATGGAGCTCATCTCAGAGATAGCACGAAGTCTCTGGGACTGGGTGCAGTTTTGATGGAGCTCAGCTCAGAGATAACACATTGTCTCTGGGACTGGGCCCAGGTCCAGAACTCACAGAGAGGGAACCACCCTAGCCATCTGTGGGTCTTCACATCCACCTGGCACCTACCTCACCCTCCTACCCCATCCCCATTCACAGAGAGAGAGCGAGAGAGAGAAATAGAGAGACACAGACACAGAGATAGAGAGAGAGTATACCTTACAAGGACTGGAGGTGAGGAATGTATGTATATGTTTTCAGAGATGACATTTTTTGGTCAATATTTATGAATGTTTATGTGAATGAGAGTCTTTCTGTTAGAGTGAAGATCTCTCTCTCCCTCTCTCTCTTCTTCCCCTCCCCCTCGTCTCTCTCTTCTTCCCTCTCCCCCTCCTCTCTCTCTTCTTCCCTCTCCCCCTCCTCTCTCTCTCTTCTTCCCCCTCCCCCTCCTCTCTCTCTTCTTCCCTCTCCCCCTCCTCTCTCTCGGTTGTGGTCTGGCAGCCGGTGGTTTTGTGTGGTGTGGTCGGTGGGGAGGACAAGGGGAGGGCAGGAGGATACCCTGCACCCCAACCCAGCCCTGCATAGAGACCATCTGGACGGGGGAAACACATGCTGTCCAGACCTGGAGCACTGACTCACACACAGGGCTTACACACACACACACACACACACACACACACACACACACACACACACACACACACACACACTAAACATTCACAGTAAACATACACCACCTGCACTCTCACTCATTTCCCTCATCTTGGCATTGGCATACGAAATATAACCCTCCTCACATGCATCATATTAATTAACGTCATAACCCTTATCTCACACACCCTCGACCCCATTTACATCAAACCCCCAGCCCATAAAACCAACACCCCCCCAATTAGAGCCCGCACACACACTCATACACTGCTGTATGGGAACCTGTATGTGAACCTTTGGTTAAAATTATTATTATGTTAATGTGAGGGTGCTTGAGACAATGCCAAGATAAGAGCACAATCTGTGTCTGAAATGGCACATAGGCCTTTGGTCAAAAGTAGAGCACTATTTAGGGAATAGGGTGCAATTTCACTGCCAGTCACTGCCTCTCTCTCTCTCTCTCTCTCTCTCTCTCTCTCTCTCTCTCTGAGAAATGGAAAGGGAGGGAGGGGAGAGAGACAGAGAAAGGAAGGAGGAGGAGAGTGAACGGGAGAGGGAGGAGAGAGAGAAATGGATGGGAAGGAGGTGGGAGGAGAGAGAAAGGGGGAGGTGGAAGAGAGAGAAAGGTAGTAGGGAGGAGGTGGGAGGAGAGAGAAAGGGTGGGGAAGAAGGTGGGAGTAGAGAGAAAGGGAGTGGAGAGGAGGTGGGGGGAGAGAGAGAAAGGGAGGGGGAGAAGGTGGGAGAAGAGTCAGAAAAGGAGGTGGAAGAGAGAGAGAAAGGGAGGGGAGAAGGTGAGAGAAGAGAGAAAGGAAGGTGAGAGGAGGTGGGAGAAGAGAGAAGGGGAGGTGAGAGGAGGTGGGAGGATAGAGATAAAGGGAGGGGAGAAGGTGGGAGAAGAGTCAGAAAGGGAGGGGAGGAGATGGCAAGAGGTGGAAGGATAGATGCTAGAGAAAGGGAGGGGTGAAGGTGGGAGGAGAGATAGATAGGGAGGTGGTAGGAGGTGGGAAGAGAGAGAGAAAGGGAGGTGATCAGAGGTGGGAGGAGAGAGAGAAAGGAGGGGGAGGAGAGAGAGAAAGGGAGGTGATCAGAGGTGGGAGGAGAGAGAGAAAGGAGGGGGAGGAGAGAGAGAAAGGGAGGTGATCAAAGGTGGGAGGAAAGAGAGAAAGGAGGGGGGGAGGAGAGAGAGAAAGGAGGGGGAGGAGAGAGAGAAAGGGAAGGGAAGGAGGTGGGAGGAGAGAGAAAGGGAGGAGAAATAAGTGGGAGGAGAAATAAGTGGGAGGAGAGAGAGAAAGGGAGGGGAAAGAAAGAAAGAAAGAAAGAAAGAAAGAAAGAAAGAAAGAAAGAAAGAAAGAAAGAAAGAAAGAAAGAAAGAAAGAAAGAAAGAAAGAAAGAAAGAAAGAAAGAAAGAAAGAAAGAAAGAAAGAAAGAAAGAAAGAGTGAAGAGATAAATGGGCGGTGGAAGTGGCAGGAGGTGGGAGAGAAAGGGAGTGGGAGAAGGTAGGAAGTGTGACAGAAAGGGAAGTGGAAGAGAGAGCGAAAGGGAAGGGGAGATGGTGGGAGAAGAGAGAGGGGAGATGAGAGGAGGTAGGAGGAGAGACAGAAAGAGAGGGGGGTGGCAGGAGGTGAGAGGATAGAGAAAGGGAGGAGGGGAAAAGGTGGTAGGAGAGACCGAAAGGGAGGGGGAGAAGAGAGGAGAAGAGAGAGAGAAATGAGGAGGGAGGAGGTGCGAAGAGAAAGAATGGGAGGGGAGGAAGGAATGAGGAAAGAGAGAAAGGGAGGGGGAAGGTGGGAGGAGAGTCAGAAAGGGGGATGGAGGTGACAGGAGATGGGAGGATAGACTGAAAGGGAGGGGGAGGAGAGAGGAGAAGAGATAGAAAAAGAGAATGGGAGGGGGAGGTGGGTGGAGAGAGACAAAGGGAGGTGTGGACAAAGGGATGGGAAGGCAGTGGGAGGAGAGAGAGAGAGGGGGCAGGAAAGAAAGAAAGAAAGGGGGAGGGAGGGAGGTGGGAGGAGAGAGACAAAGAAGAGGGAGGAGAGAGAGAAAGGGAGGAGGGGAGGTGGGGAGGTGGGAGGAGAGAGACAAAGAAGATGGAGGAGAGAGAGAAATGGAGGAGGGGAGGTGGGAGGAGAGAGATAAATGGGCAGAGGAGGTGGCAGGAGGTGGGAGAGAAAGGGAGTGGGAGAAGGTGGGAGGAGAGACAAAAGGGAGGGAAAGGAGGTGGGAGGAGAAAGAAAAAGGGAGGGAGAGAAGGTAGGAGGAGAGACAGAAAGGGAGGAGAAGGAATTGGGAGGAGAGAGAAAGGGAGGGGGAGAGAGAGAGAAAGGGAGGGAAGGAAGGTAGGAGGAGAGACAGAAAGGGAGGTGGCAGGAGGAGAGAGAGAGAAAGGAGGTGAGGAAGTGTAAGGAGAGAGAAAGGGACAGGGAGGAGGGAGAAAGAGAGAGGGAAAGGGAGGATTAGAAGGTGGGAGGAGAGATGGAAAGGGAGGGGAAAGAGAGAGAATGGGAAGGAGGGAGGGAAGAGAAAAGAGAGAAAGGGAGGTGAGAGTAGGTGGGTGGATAGAGAGAAAGGGAGGGATGAAGGTGGGAGGAGAGACAGCGAGGGAGGGGTAAGAGAGAGAGAGAAAGCGAGGGAGGGAGGGGGTGAGAGTAGTACATTACATTTACATTTAAGTCATTTAGCAGACGCTCTTATCCAGAGCGACTTACAAATTGGTGCATTCACCTTATGACCTCCAGTGGAGGTAGGGATGATAGAGAAAGGGAGCGCTGAAGGTGGATGGAGAGAGAGAAAGGGAGGTGGTAGGAGGTGGGAGGAGATAGAGAAAGGCAGGTGGTAGGAGAGGGAGGGAGGGAGGGAGGGAGGGAGGGAGGGAGGGAGGGAGGGAGGGAGGGAGGGAGGGAGGGAGGGAGGGAGTAGGCGGGAGGATAGAGAGAAAGGGATACGTGAAGGTGGGAGGAGAGACAGCAAGGGAGGAGTAGGAGGGAGGAGGAGAGAGAGAGAGAAAGGGAGGTGGACGAGGAGAGAAAGAGAGAGAAAGGGAGGTGGACGAGGAGAGAAAGAGAGAGAAAGGGAGGTGGAGGATGAGAGAGAGCGAGAAAGGGAGGTGGAGGAGGAGAGAGAGAGAGAAAGGGAGGTGCGGGAGGTGGGAGGATAGAGAGAAGGTGGGAGTAGGGACAGAAAGGGAGGTGTAAGGAGAGAGAAAGGGAGGGTGAGGAGGTGGGAGGAGATAGAAAGGGATGGGGACGAGGGAGAAAGAGAGAGGGAAAGGGAAGAATAGAAGGTGGGAGAAGAGATGGAAAGGGAGGGAGGGAGGGAGGGAGTAGGCGGGAGGATAGAGAGAAAGGGAGATGGAGGAGAGAAAGAAACAGAGGGGATGAGGTAGGAGGTAGGAGGAGAAATGGAAAGGGAGGGGAGGAGGTGGAAGGAGAGGGAGGGTGAAAACAGATGAATCATAGGGACTAGTTTTCAGATCAGTAATACTAAAAAAAGACAGGAAGAGAGAGATGAACAGACATGGAGACAGATACTGAACGAATGAAGGGAGAGAGGAAAGAGAGAGAGGGAGATTGACAGATATATAATACCATGCACATTGAATATCCCCTTATAACATTGTGTTGTGTTCTGTGTCTATTCAAGTCAGCTCTGATTTGGTTGAGCAGAGATTTCTCTTTTCTACTGTTGTCATGTGTTCTACCTCTGACTGGAACTGGCATCAGCCTGCATGACACAAACCCCATCTGATAAATAAAAAAATTATTGATTCAGAGTCAAAGATGGAAACTGCAACGCGGGGAGTGTGAGTACAAGTGTGTGTGGGGGGGTTGATTTATCACACACTAAAGAAATGTGTTGAGATGAAAGAGAGCCAATGGGCAAGCGGAGTAACGGTAGCTAAGAGAGATAAATAGGCTACAAAGGTGCAATGCCTGTGCAAAGTACACACACACTACAGTCCATCAACACCAACCAACAGCATGACTGACTGTTTGACAGTGTTTGACAGTAACGTACGGATGCTGATTTCTTCTTAACTCTGACCTCGTTGTCTGAACCATACCTTTTGAGTTTCTCTTTGAGAAGAGGAATCAATGAAGCAAGTATTTCCGACAGCATGGCAGTTATCCTGACATGACCCTGTTTCATCAGGTGTATGAGGGCGGGACTTCAGAACAGGTACGGTGAGACGTCCTCTCCAGAAGAACCGTGGTGGGTCTATTCCCATCTACTTCCTGTACAAGGCCCAGGGCCGTATTTATCAACAACTCCTACTCTGAGATGCTTTATAAACACAGGCCCTGGTCTGAGACTACATGACTTTGATCTGGTTGTGTGTATCTAGTAGACAGCTACTGTAGCCTGTTCAAAGGTTTTCTGCTCACGGCAAAAACACAATCACAAGCAGCCATTTACTGATACAGTGTGTACACATATACAAATATACTCTCCCTACAACACACACACACACACACACACCAAAACAACCAGATCACACAGACGTCATACACTCACACACACACTGTACATACACACTATGTAAACACATGCACACACACTCACACTCTCACAGTCTGTACATTTGAAGCGTTACAGAATCCACATTGAAGGTAATTTCATCGGCAGTGTTTACCGTAAACGCAGTCTCTGCTAAAGCGGGAGCATTGCCTTTAAATTTCAATCATGCTGTAAAACTGAATTTCCATGATGCGGATTGAATAGAAGCCTTACTTTCTTTCTCGCAAGCCCACACGTACAAACAAGTACGCACGCACACACACATGTTGCGGGCTCCCTCTCCCCCAATTAGGTGGAGTGTTGTGAAGCGTGGATGTCGTGGGATTCCGCTTTCTTCAACACTGTCAGGTTCCATCACTACTAGTGCTCATTAGTGTCAACCTCAGCTGTGCCACCACTCTTTACCCTGCACTCTCTCTCTACCTCCTTTTACCAATCTCTATCCCCCTCTCTCAACCTCGATCTCTCTCTCTGTACCTCCCTTTACCAATCTCTATCCCCCTCTCTCAACCTCGATCTCTCACTGTACCTCCCTTTACCAATCTCTATCCCCCTCTCTCAACCTCGATCTCTCTCTCTGTACCTCCCTTTACCAATCTCTATCCCCCTCTCTCAACCTCGATCTCTCTCTCTACCTCCCTTTACCAATCTCTATCCCCCTCTCTCAACCTCAATCTCTCTCTCTGTACCTCCCTTTACCAATCTCTATCCCCCTCTCTCAACCTCGATCTCTCTCTCTACCTCCCTTTACCAATCTCTATCCCCCTCTCTCAACCTCAATCTCTCTCTGTACCTCCCTTTACCAATCTCTATCCCACTCTCTCAACCTCGATCTCTCTCTCTCTCTACCTCCTTTTACCAATCTCTATCCCCCTCTCTCAACCTCGATCTCTCTCTCTGTACCTCCCTTTACCAATCTCTATCCCCCTCTCTCAACCTCGATCTCTCTCTCTACCTCCCTTTACCAATCTCTATCCCCCTCTCTCAACCTCGATCTCTCTCTCTGTACCTCCCTTTACCAATCTCTATCCCCCTCTCTCAACCTCAATCTCTCTCTCTGTACCTCCCTTTACCAATCTCTATCCCCCTCTCTCAACCTAGATCTCTCTCTCTGTACCTCCCTTTACCAATCTCTATCCCCTTCTCTCAACCTCGATCTCTCTCTCTGTACCTCCCCTTACCAATCTCTATCCCCCTCTCTCAACCTCAATCTCTCTCTCTGTACCTCCCTTTACCAATCTCTATCCCCCTCTCTCAACCTCGATCTCTCTCTGTACCTCCCTTTACCAATCTCTATCCCCCTCTCTCAACCTCGATCTCTCTCTCTGTACCTCCCTTTACCAATCTCTATCCCCTTCTCTCAACCTTGATCTCTCTCTCTGTACCTCCCCTTACCAATCTCTATCCCCCTCTCTCAACCTCAATCTCTCTCTCTGTACCTCCCTTTACCAATCTCTATCCCCCTCTCTCAACCTCGATCTCTCTCTCTGTACCGCCCTTTAACAATCTCTATCCCCCTCTCTCAACCTCGATCTCTCTCTCTGTACCTCCCTCTTTCTATATCTCTTCACCTCCTTCTCTCCATCTCCTTCTATCCCTCTGTATCTCTCTCTATCCATTGTATCTCTCTATATGTATAAATATATACATGTCTTCCTCTCTCTCTATCCCTCTATCTCTCTCTATCCTTCTCTTTCCCTCAATCTATCTCTCTCTCTTTATATCTCTCTCCATCCTTCTCTATCCCTCTCATTTCTCCTCACTCTTGCTCTCTCTCTATCTCAATTCAATTCAAGGGGCTTCAATTCAAAACATACAGAAGTTTCAAAACAATAAAGACATTACAAATGTCATATTATAACTTAACAACACAATGTAACTCCAAGTCAATCACACTTCTGTGAAATCAAACTGTCATTTCACATGCTGTTGTGCAAATGGAATAGACAACAGGTGGAAATTATAGGCATTTAGCAAGACACCCCCAATAAAGGAGTGATTCTGCAGGTGGGGACCACAGACCACTTCTCAGTTCCTATGCTTCCTGGCTGATGTTTTGGTCACTTTTGAATGCTGGCGGTGCTTTCACTCTAGTGGTAGCATGAGACGGAGTCTACAACCCACACAAGTGGCTCAGGTAGTGCAGCTCATCCAGGATGGCACATCAATGCGAGATGTGGCAAGAAGGTTTGCTGTGTCTGTCAGCGTAGTGTCCAGAGCATGGACCAGGAGACAGGCCAGTACATCAGGAGATGTGGAGGAGGCCGTAGGAGGGCAACAACCCAGCAGCAGGACCGCTACCTCCGCCTTTGTGCAAGGAGGAGCACTGTCAGAGCCCTGCAAAATGACCTCCAGCAGGCCACAAATGTGCATGTGTCTGCTCAAACGGTCAGAAACAGACTCCATGAGGGTGGTAGGTATGAGGGTCCGACGTCCACAGGTGCGGGTTGTGCTTACAACCCAACACCGTGCAGGACGTTTGGCATTTGCCAGAGAACACCAAGTTTGGCAAATTCGCCACTGGCGCCCTGTGCTCTTCACAGATGAAAGCAGGTTCACACTGAGCACATGTGACAGACGTGACAGAGTCTGGAGACGCAGTGGAGACCGTTCTGCTGCCTGCAACATCCTCCAACATGACCGGCAGTCATGGTGTGGGGTGGCATTTCATTGGGGGGCCGCACAGCCCTCCATGTGCTCGCCAGAGGTAGCCTGACTGCCATTAGGTACCGAGATGAGATCCTCAGACCCCTTGTGAAACCATATGCTGGTGCGGTTGGCCCTGGGTTTCTCCTAATGCAAGACAATGCTAGACCTCATGTGGCTGGAGTGTGTCAGCAGTTCCTGCAAGAGGAAGGCATTGATGCTATGGACTGGCCCGCCCGTTCCCCAGACCTGAATCCAATTGAGCACATCTGGGACATCATGTCTCACTCCATCCACCAACGCCACGTTGCACCACAGACTATCCAGGAGTTGGCGGATGCTTTAGTCCAGGTCTGGGAGGAGATCCCTCAGGAGACCATCCGCCACCTCATCAGGAGCATGCCCAGGCGTTGTAGGGAGGTCATACAGGCACGTGGAGGCCACACACACTACTGAGCCTCATTTTGACTTGTTTTAAGGACATTACATCAAAGTTGGATCAGCCTGTAGTGTGGTTTTCCACTTTAATTTTGAGTGTGACTCCAGTGTGATGGCACACTGTGGAATTTCACCCAGTAGATATGGGAGTTTATCAAAATTGGAGTTGTTTTCGAATTCTTTGTGGATCTGTGTAATCTGAGGGAAATATGTATCTCTAATATGGTCATATGTTGGACAGGAGGTTAGGAAGTGCAGCTCAGATTCCACCTCATTTTGTAGGCAGTGTGCACATAGCCTGTCTTCTCTTGAGAGCCAGGTCTGTCTATGGTGACCTTTCTCAATAGCAAGGCTATGCTCACTGAGTCTGTACATAGTCAAAGCTTTCCTTAAGTTTGGGTCAGTCACAGTGGACAGGTATTCTGCCACTGTGTACTCTCTGTTTAGGGCCAAATAGCATTCTAGTTTGCTCTGTTTTTTTGTTAATTCTTTCCAATGTGTCAAGTAATTATCTTTTTGTTTTCTCATGATTTGGTTGGGTCTAATTGTGCTGCTGTCCTGGGGCTCTGTGGGGTGTGTTTGTGTTTGTGAACAGAGCCCCAGGACCAGCTTGCTTAGGGGACTCTTCTCCAGGTTCATCTCTCTGTAGGTGATGGCTTTGTTATGGAAGGTTTGGGAATCGCTTCCTTTTAGGTGGTTGTAGAATTTAACAGCTCTTTTCTAGATTTTGATAATTAGTGGGTATCGGCCTAATTCTGCTCTGCATGCATTATTTGGTGTTCTACGTTGTACACGGAGGATATTTTTGCAGAGTTCTGCATGCAGAGTCTCAATTTGGTGTTTGTCCCATTTTGTGAAGTCTTGGTTGGTGTGCGGACCCCAGACCTCACAACCGTAAAGGGCAATGGGCTCTATGACTGATTCAAGTATTTTTAGCCAGATCCTAATTGGTATGTTGAAATGTATGTTCCTTTTGATGGCATAGAATGCCCTTCTTGCCTTGTCTCTCAGATCGTTCACAGCTTTGTGGAAGTTACCTGTGGCGCTGATGTTTAGGCCAAGGTATGTATAGTTTTTGTGTGCTCCAGGGCAACAAACAGTGTCTAGATGGAATTTGTATTTGTGGTCCTGGAGACTGGACCTTTTTTTGAATACCATTATTTTGGTCTTACTGAGATTTACTGTCAGTGCCCAGGTCTGACAGAATCTGTGCAGAATCAAATCAAATCAAATGTATTTATATAGCCCTTCGTACATCAGCTGATATCTCAAAGTGCTGTACAGAAACCCAGCCTAAAACCCCAAACAGCAAGCAATGCAGGTGTAGAAGCACAGTGGCTAGGAAAAACTCCCTAGAAAGGCCAAAACCTAGGACGAAACCTAGAGAGGAACCAGGCTATGTGGGGTGGCCAGTCCTCTTCTGGCTGTGCCGGATGGAGATTATAACAGAACATGGCCAAGATGTTCAAATGTTCATAAATGACCAGCATGGTCGAATAATAATAAGGCAGAACAGTTGAAACTGGAGCAGCAGCACGGTCAGGTGGACTGGGGACAGCAAGGAGTCATCATGTCAGGTAGTCCTGGGGCATAGTCCTAGAGCTCAGGTCCTCCGAGAGAGAGAAAGAAAGAGAGAATTAGAGAGAGCATATGTGGGGTGGCCAGTCCTCTTCTGGCTGTGCCGGGTGGAGATTATAACAGAACATGGCCAGGATGTTCAAATGTTCATAAATGACCAGCATGGTCGAATAATAATAAGGAAGAACAGTTGAAACTGGAGCAGCAGCACAGCCAGGTGGACTAGGGACAGCAAGGAGTCATCATGTCAGGTAGTCCTGGGGCATGGTCCTAGGGCTCAGGTCCTCCGAGAGAGAGAAAGAAAGAGAGAATTAGAGAACGCACACTTAGATTCACACAGGACACCGAATAGGACAGGAGAAGTACTCCAGATATAACAAACTGACCCTAGCCCCCCGACACATAAACTAATGCAGCATAAATACTGGAGGCTGAGACAGGAGGGGTCAGGAGACACTGTGGCCCCATCCGAGGACACCCCCGGACAGGGCCAAACAGGAAGGATATAACCCCACCCACTTTGCCAAAGCACAGCCCCTACACCACTAGAGGGATATCTTCAACCACCAACTTACCATCCTGAGACAAGGCTGAGTATAGCCCACAAAGATCTCCGCCATGGCACAACCCAAGGGGGGGCGCCAACCCAGACAGGATGACCACATCAGTGAATCAACCCACTCAGGTGACGCACCCCTTCCAGGGACAGCATGAGAGAGCCCCAGCAAGCCAGTGACTCAGCCCTGTAATAGGGTTAGAGGCAGAGAATCCCAGTGGAAAGAGGGGAACCAGCCAGGCAGAGACAGCAAGGGCGGTTCGTTGCTCCAGAGCCTTTCCGTTCACCTTCCCACTCCTGGGCCAGGCTACACTCAATCATATGACCCACTGAAGAGATGAGTCTTCAGTAAAGACTTAAAGGTTGAGACCGAGTTTGTGTCTCTGACATGGGTAGGCAGACCGTTCCATAAAAATTGAGCTCTATAGGAGAAAGCCCTGCCTCCAGCTGTTTGCTTAGAAATTCTAGGGACAATTAGGAGGCCTGCGTCTTGTGACCGTAGCGTACGTGTAGGTATGTACGGCAGGACCAAATCAGAGAGATAGGTAGGAGCAAGCCCATGTAATGCTTTGTAGGTTAGCAGTAAAACCTTGAAATCAGCCCTTGCCGTGCAGAAGATCTAGGTGCTGCTGTAGGCCCCCCTTGGTTGGTGACAGAAGCACCAGATCATCAGCAAACAGTAGACATTTGACTTCGGATTCTAGTAGGGTGAGGCTGGGTGCTGCAGACTTTTCTAGTGCCCACGCCAATTCGTTGATGTATATGTTGAAGAGGGTGGGGCTTAAGCTGCATCCCTGTCTCACCCCACGACCGTGTGAAGAAATGTGTGTGTTTCTTGCAAATTTTAACCGCACACTTGTTGTTTGTGTACATGGATTTTATAATGTCGTATGTTTTACCCCCAACACCACTTACCATCAATTTGTATAGCAGACCCTCATGCCAAATTGAGTCTAAGGCTTTTTTGAAATCAACAAAGCATGAGAAGACTTTGCCTTTGTTTTGGTTTGTTTGGTTGTCAATTAGGGTGTGCAGGGTAAATACATGGTCTGTTGTACGGAAATTTGGTAAAAAGCCAATTTGACATTTGCTCAGTACATTGTTTTCATTGAGGAAATGTACGAGTCTGCTGTTAATGATAATGCAGAGGATTTTCCCAAGGTTACTGTTGACGCATATTCCACGGTAGTTATTGGGGTCAAATTTGTCTCCACTTTTGTGGATTGGGGTGATCAGTCCTTGGTTCCAAATATTGGGGAAGATGCCAGACCTAAGGATGATGTTAAAGAGTTTTAGTATAGCCAATTGGAATTTGTTGTCTGTATATTTGATCATTTCATTAAGGATACCATCAACACCACAGGCCTTTTTGGGTTGGAGGGTTTTTATTTTGTCCTGTAACACGTTCAAGGTAATTGGAGAATCCAGTGGGTTCTGGTAGTCTTTAATAGTTGATTCTAAGATTTGTATTTGATCATGTATATGTTTTTGCTCTTTATTCTTTGTTATGGAGCCAAAAAGATTGGAGAAGTGGTTTACCCATGCATCTCCATTTTGGATAGATACTTCTTCATGTTGTTGTTTGTTTAGTGTTTTCCAATTTTCCCAGAAGTGGTTAGAGTCTATGGATTCTTCAATTACATTGAGCTGATTTCTGACCTGCTGTTCCTTCTTTTTCCGTAGTGTATTTCTGTATTGTTTTAGTGATCCACCATAGTGAAGGCGTAGACTCAGGTTTTCCGGGTCTCTATGTTTTTGGTTGGACAGGTTTCTCAATTTCTTTCTTAGATTTTTGCATTCTTCATCAAACCATTTGTCATTGTTGTTCATTTTCTTCGATTTCTATTTGTTTTCTCTATCTCTCTCTCCCTCTCTATCCCTTTCAATTTCTCTCTATCCCGCTATCACTCTTCTTATCCCTCTCTCTATATCACTCTTTTATCTCTCTCTATCTATTCCCCTCTCGTTATCTCTCTCTATTCCTGTTTTTATCTCTCTCTATCGCTCTTCTATCACTCTCTCCCTATCCCTCTTTTTATCTCTCTATACCCCTCTTAATTTCTCACTTTATGCCTCTTTTTATTTCTCTCTATATCGCTCTTATTCCTCCTCTCTCTGCCCTGGTATCCTTCTTTTTATCCCTCTCTTTATCTCTATCTATCCCTCTTTTTATCTCTCTATCTCTCTTTTAATCTCTCGGATGTAGGGTTGAACTGAGGACCTCTCAACTCTGGATGTAGTGTTGAACTGAGGACCTCTCAACTCTGGATGTAGTGTTGAACTGAGGACCTCTCATCTCTAGATGTAGTGTTGAACTGAGGACCTGTCAACTCTGGATGTAGTGTTGAACTGAGGACCTGTCATCTCTGGATGTAGTGTTGAACTGAGGAGTGTTGAACTGAGGACCTCTCAACTCTGGGTGTAGTGTTGAACTGAGGACCTCTCAACTCTGGATGTAGTGTTGAACTGAGGACCTCTCAACTGTGGAAGTAGTGTTGAACTGAGGACCTCTCAACTCTGGATGTAGTGTTGAACTGAGGACCTCTCAACTCTGAATGTAGTGTTGAACTGAGGACCTCTCATCTCTGGATGTAGTGTTGAACTGAGGAGTGTTGAACTGAGAACCTCTCAACTCTGGATGTAGTGTTGAACTGAGGACCTGTCATCTCTGGATGTAGTGTTGAACTGAGGAGTGTTGAACTGAGGACCTCTCAACTCTGGGTGTAGTGTTGAACTGAGGACCTCTCATCTCTAGATGTAGTGTTGAACTGAGGACCTCTCAACTCTGGATGTAGTGTTGAACTGAGGACCTCACTCTCTAGATGTAGTGTTGAACTGAGTACCTGTCAACTCTGGATGTAGTGTTGAACTGAGGAGTGTTGAACTGAGGACCTCTCATCTCTAGATGTAGTGTTGAACTGAGGACCTCTCAACTCTAGATGTAGTGTTGAACTGAGGACCTCTCAACTCTGGATGTAGTGTTGAACTGAGGACCTCTCAACTCTGGATGTAGTGTTGAACTGAGGACCTCTCAACTCTGGATGTAGTGTTGAACTGAGGACCTCACTCTCTAGATGTAGTGTTGAACTGAGTACCTGTCAACTCTGGATGTAGTGTTGAACTGAGGACCTCTCAACTGTGGATGTAGTGTTGAACTGAGGACCTCTCAACTCTGGATGTAGTGTTGAACTGAGGACCTCTCAACTCTAGATGTAGTGTTGAACTGAGGACCTCTCAACTCTGGATGTAGTGTTGAACTGAGGAGTGTTGAACTGAGGACCTCTCAACTCTGGGTGTAGTGTTGAACTGAGGACCTCTCATCTCTAGATGTAGTGTTGAACTGAGGACCTCTCAACTCTGGATGTAGTGTTGAACTGAGGACCTCACTCTCTAGATGTAGTGTTGAACTGAGTACCTGTCAACTCTGGATGTAGTGTTGAACTGAGGAGTGTTGAACTGAGGACCTCTCATCTCTAGATGTAGTGTTGAACTGAGGACCTCTCAACTCTAGATGTAGTGTTGAACTGAGGACCTCTCAACTCTGGATGTAGTGTTGAACTGAGGACCTCTCAACTCTGGATGTAGTGTTGAACTGAGGACCTCACTCTCTAGATGTAGTGTTGAACTGAGTACCTGTCAACTCTGGATGTAGTGTTGAACTGAGGACCTCTCAACTGTGGATGTAGTGTTGAACTGAGGACCTCTCAACTCTGGATGTAGCGTTGAACTGAGGAGTGTTGAACTGAGGACCTGTCAACTCTGTATGTAGTGTTGAACTGAGGAGTGTTGAACTGAGTACCTGTCAACTCTGGATGTAGTGTTGAACTGAGGACCTCTCAACTCTGGATGTAGTGTTGAACTGAGGACCTCTCAACTCTGGATGTAGCGTTGAACTGAGGACCTCTCAACTCTAGATGTAGTGTTGAACTGAGGACCTCTCAACTCTGGATGTAGTGTTGAACTGAGGAGTGTTGAACTGAGGACCTCTCAACTCTGGGTGTAGTGTTGAACTGAGGACCTCTCATCTCTAGATGTAGTGTTGAACTGAGGACCTCTCAACTCTGGATGTAGTGTTGAACTGAGGACCTCACTCTCTAGATGTAGTGTTGAACTGAGTACCTGTCAACTCTGGATGTAGTGTTGAACTGAGGAGTGTTGAACTGAGGACCTCTCATCTCTAGATGTAGTGTTGAACTGAGGACCTCTCAACTCTAGATGTAGTGTTGAACTGAGGACCTCTCAACTCTGGATGTAGTGTTGAACTGAGGACCTCTCAACTCTGGATGTAGTGTTGAACTGAGGACCTCACTCTCTAGATGTAGTGTTGAACTGAGTACCTGTCAACTCTGGATGTAGTGTTGAACTGAGGACCTCTCAACTGTGGATGTAGTGTTGAACTGAGGACCTCTCAACTCTGGATGTAGCGTTGAACTGAGGAGTGTTGAACTGAGGACCTGTCAACTCTGTATGTAGTGTTGAACTGAGGAGTGTTGAACTGAGTACCTGTCAACTCTGGATGTAGTGTTGAACTGAGGACCTCTCAACTCTGGATGTAGTGTTGAACTGAGGACCTCTCAACTCTGGATGTAGCGTTGAACTGAGGACCTCTCAACTCTGGATGTAGCGTTGAACTGAGGAGTGTTGAACTGAGTACCTGTCAACTCTGGATGTAGTGTTGAACTGAGTACCTCTCATCTCTAGATGTAGTGTTGAACTGAGGACCTCTCAACTCTGGATGTAGTGTTGAACTGAGGACCTCTCAACTCTGGATGTAGTGTTGAACTGAGGACCTCACTCTCTAGATGTAGTGTTGAACTGAGTACCTGTCAACTCTGGATGTAGTGTTGAACTGAGGACCTCTCAACTGTGGATGTAGTGTTGAACTGAGGACCTCTCAACTCTGGATGTAGTGTTGAACTGAGGACCTCTCAACTCTAGATGTAGTGTTGAACTGAGGAGTGTTGAACTGAGGACCTCTCAACTCTGGGTGTAGTGTTGAACTGAGGACCTCTCATCTCTAGATGTAGTGTTGAACTGAGGACCTCTCAACTCTGGATGTAGTGTTGAACTGAGGACCTCACTCTCTAGATGTAGTGTTGAACTGAGTACCTGTCAACTCTGGATGTAGTGTTGAACTGAGGAGTGTTGAACTGAGGACCTCTCATCTCTAGATGTAGTGTTGAACTGAGGACCTCTCAACTCTAGATGTAGTGTTGAACTGAGGACCTCTCAACTCTGGATGTAGTGTTGAACTGAGGACCTCACTCTCTAGATGTAGTGTTGAACTGAGGACCTCTCAACTGTGGATGTAGTGTTGAACTGAGGACCTCTCAACTCTGGATGTAGTATTGAACTGAGGACCTCTCAACTCTGGATGTAGCGTTGAACTGAGGAGTGTTGAACTGAGGACCTGTCAACTCTGGATGTAGTGTTGAACTGAGGACCTCTCAACTCTGGATGTAGTGTTGAACTGAGGACCTCTCAACTCTGGATGTAGTGTTGAACTGAGGACCTCTCAACTCTGGATGTAGTGTTGAACTGAGGACCTCTCATCTCTAGATGTAGTGTTGAACTGAGGACCTGTCAACTCTGGATGTAGTGTTGAACTGAGGACCTCTCAACTGTGGATGTAGTGTTGAACTGAGGACCTCTCAACTCTGGATGTAGTGTTGAACTGAGGACCTCTCAACTCTGGATGTAGTGTTGAACTGAGGACCTCTCATCTCTGGATGTAGTGTTGAACTGAGGAGTGTTGAACTGAGGACCTGTCAACTCTGGATGTAGTGTTGAACTGAGGACCTCTCATCTCTAGATGTAGTGTTGAACTGAGGACCTCTCAACTCTGGATGTAGTGTTGAACTGAGGAGTGTTGAACTGAGGACCTCTCAACTCTGGATGTATTGTTGAACTGAGTACCTCTCATCTCTGGATGTAGTGTTGAACTGAGGAGTGTTGAACTGAGTACCTGTCATCTCTGGATGTAGTGTTGAACTGAGGAGTGTTGAACTGAGGACCTCTCATCTCTGGATGTAGTGTTGAACTGAGCACCTCTCATCTCTGGATGTAGTGTTGAACTGAGGAGTGTTGAACTGAGGACCTCTCAACTCCGGATAAAGTGTTGAACTGAGAAGCTGTGGCCTCTGGATGCAGTGTTGAACTGAGGAGCTGTCATCTCTGGATGCAGTGTGGAACTAAGGAGCTATGGTCTTTGGATGCAGTGTTGAACTGAGGAGCTGTCGTCTCTGGATGCAGTGTTGAACTGAGGAGCTGTCGTCTCTGGACGCAGTGTTGAACTGAGGAGCTGTCGTCTCCGGATGCAGTGTGGAACTAAGGAACTATGGTCTTTTGATGCAGTGTTGAACTGAGGACCTCTCAACTCTGAATGTAGTGTTGAACTGAGGACCTCTCAACTCTGGATGTAGTGTTGAACTGAGGACCTCTCAACTCTGGATGTAGTGTTGAACTGAGGACCTCTCATCTCTAGATGTAGTGTTGAACTGAGGACCTGTCAACTCTGGATGTAGTGTTGAACTGAGGACCTCTCAACTGTGGATGTAGTGTTGAACTGAGGACCTCTCAACTCTGGATGTAGTGTTGAACTGAGGACCTCTCAACTCTGGATGTAGTGTTGAACTGAGGACCTCTCATCTCTGGATGTAGTGTTGAACTGAGGAGTGTTGAACCGAGGACCTGTCAACTCTGGATGTAGTGTTGAACTGAGGACCTCTCATCTCTAGATGTAGTGTTGAACTGAGGACCTCTCAACTCTGGATGTAGTGTTGAACTGAGGAGTGTTGAACTGAGGACCTCTCAACTCTGGATGTAGTGTTGAACTGAGGACCTGTCAACTCTGGATGTATTGTTGAACTGAGTACCTCTCATCTCTGGATGTAGTGTTGAACTGAGGAGTGTTGAACTGAGTACCTGTCATCTCTGGATGTAGTGTTGAACTGAGGAGTGTTGAACTGAGGACCTCTCATCTCTGGATGTAGTGTTGAACTGAGCAACTCTCATCTCTGGATGTAGTGTTGACCTGAGGAGTGTTGAACTGAGGACCTCTCAACTCCGGATGCAGTGTTGAACTGAGGACCTCTCATCTCTAGATGTAGTGTTGAACTGAGGAACTGTCAACTCTGGATGTAGTGTTGAACTGAGGACCTCTCAACTGTGGATGTAGTGTTGAACTGAGGACCTCTCAACTCTGGATGTAGTGTTGAACTGAGGACCTCTCAACTCTGGATGTAGTGTTGAACTGAGGACCTCTCATCTCTGGATGTAGTGTTGAACTGAGGAGTGTTGAACTGAGGACCTGTCAACTCTGGATGTAGTGTTGAACTGAGGACCTCTCATCTCTAGATGTAGTGTTGAACTGAGGACCTCTCAACTCTGGATGTAGTGTTGAACTGAGGAGTGTTGAACTGAGGACCTCTCAACTCTGGATGTAGTGTTGAACTGAGGACCTGTCAACTCTGGATGTATTGTTGAACTGAGTACCTCTCATCTCTGGATGTAGTGTTGAACTGAGGAGTGTTGAACTGAGTACCTGTCATCTCTGGATGTAGTGTTGAACTGAGGAGTGTTGAACTGAGGACCTCTCATCTCTGGATGTAGTGTTGAACTGAGCACCTCTCATCTCTGGATGTAGTGTTGAACTGAGGAGTGTTGAACTGAGGACCTCTCAACTCCGGATGCAGTGTTGAACTGAGGACCTCTCAACTCTGGATAAAGTGTTGAACTGAGAAGCTGTGGCCTCTGGATGCAGTGTTGAACTGAGGAGCTGTCATCTCTGGATGCAGTGTGGAACTAAGGAGCTATGGTCTTTGGATGCAGTGTTGAACTGAGGAGCTGTCGTCTCTGGATGCAGTGTTGAACTGAGGAGCTGTCGTCTCTGGACGCAGTGTTGAACTGAGGAGCTGTCGTCTCCGGATGCAGTGTGGAACTAAGGAACTATGGTCTTTTGATGCAGTGTTGAACTGAGGAGCTGTCGTCTCCGGATGGAGTGTTAAACAGAGGAGCTGACTTCTCCGGATGCAGTGTTAAACTGAGTAGCTGTCGTCTCCGAATGCAGTGTTAAACTGAGGAGCTGTTGTCTCCGGATGCAGTGTTGAACTGAGGAGCTGTCGTCTCCGGATGCAGTGTTAAACTGAGGAGCTGTCGTCTCTGGATGCAGTGTTGAACTGAGGAGCTGTCGTCTCCGGATGCAGTGTTAAACAGAGGAGCTGTTGTCTCCGAATGCAGTGTTAAACAGAGGAGCTGACTTCTCCGGATGCAGTGTTAAACTGAGTAGCTGTCGTCTCTGGATGCAGTGTTAAACTGAGGAGCTGTCGTCTCCGGATGCAGTGTTAAACAGAGGAGCTGTCGACTCCGGATGCAGTGTTGAACTGAGGAGCTGTCGTCTTCGGATGCAGTGTTAAACGGAGGAGCTGTCGTCTCCGGATGCAGTGTTGAACTGAGGAGCTGCCGTCTCCAGATGCAGTGTTGAACAGAGGAGCTGTCGTCTCCGGATGCAGTGTTGAACTGAGGAGCTGTCGTCTCCGGATGCAGTGTTGAACTGAGGAGCTGTCGTCTCCGGATGCAGTGTTATACTGAGGAGCTGTCGTCTCCGGATGCAATGTTGAACTGAGGAGCTGTCGTGTCCGGATGCAGTGTTATACTGAGGAGCTGTCGTCTCCGGATGCAATGTTGAACTGAGGAGCTGTCGTGTCCGGATGCAGTGTTGAACTGAGGAGCTGTCGTCTCCGGATGCAGTGTTGAACTGAGGAGCTGTCAACTCCAGATGCAGTGTTGAACTGAGGAGCTGTCGTCTCCGGATGCAGTGTTGAACTGAGGAGCTGTCGTCTCCGGATGCAGTGTTGAACTGAGGAGCTGTCGTCTCCGGATGCTGTGTTTAACTGAGGAGCTGTCGTCTTCGGATGCAGTGTTGAACTGAGGAGCTGTCAACTCCGGATGCAGTGTTGAACTGAGGAGCTGTCGTCTCCGAATGCAGTGTTAAACTGAGGAGCTGTTGTCTCCGGATGCAGTGTTGAACTGAGGAGCTGTCGTCTCCGGATGCAGTGTTAAACTGAGGAGCTGTCGTCTCTGGATGCAGTGTTGAACTGAGGAGCTGTCGTCTCCGGATGCAGTGTTAAACAGAGGAGCTGTTGTCTCCGAATGCAGTGTTAAACAGAGGAGCTGACTTCTCCGGATGCAGTGTTAAACTGAGTAGCTGTCGTCTCTGGATGCAGTGTTAAACTGAGGAGCTGTCGTCTCCGGATGCAGTGTTAAACAGAGGAGCTGTCGACTCCGGATGCAGTGTTGAACTGAGGAGCTGTCGTCTTCGGATGCAGTGTTAAACGGAGGAGCTGTCGTCTCCGGATGCAGTGTTGAACTGAGGAGCTGTCGTCTCCGGATGCAGTGTTGAACTGAGGAGCTGCCGTCTCCAGATGCAGTGTTGAACAGAGGAGCTGTCGTCTCCGGATGCAGTGTTGAACTGAGGAGCTGTCGTCTCCGGATGCAGTGTTGAACTGAGGAGCTGTCGTCTCCGGATGCAGTGTTATACTGAGGAGCTGTCGTCTCCGGATGCAATGTTGAACTGAGGAGCTGTCGTGTCCGGATGCAGTGTTGAACTGAGGAGCTGTCGTCTCCGGATGCAGTGTTGAACTGAGGAGCTGTCAACTCCAGATGCAGTGTTGAACTGAGGAGCTGTCGTCTCCGGATGCAGTGTTGAACTGAGGAGCTGTCGTCTCCGGATGCAGTGTTGAACTGAGGAGCTGTCGTCTCCGGATGCTGTGTTTAACTGAGGAGCTGTCGTCTTCGGATGCAGTGTTGAACTGAGGAGCTGTCAACTCCGGATGCAGTGTTGAACTGAGGAGCTGTCGTCTCCGGATGCAGTGTTGAACTGAGGAGCTGTCAACTCCGGACGCAGTGTTGAACTGAGGAGCTGTCGTCTCCGGATGCAGTGTTGAACTGAGGAGCTGTCGTCTCCGGATGCTGTGTTGAACTGAGGAGCTGTCGTCTTCGGATGCAGTGTTGAACTGAGGAGCTGTCGTCTCCGGATGCAGTGTTGAACTGAGGGGCTGTCGTCTCCGGATGCAGTGTTGAACTGAGGAGCTGTCGTCTCCGGATGCAGTGTTGAACTGAGGAGCTGTCAACTCCAGATGCAGTGTTGGGAAGCAGCAAAAACAGAGAATGTCCCCTCTTTCACCATGGTGATGATGTTCCGCTCCCCAATTCCCTTATTCCACTGACTGAGAATGTATGGAGCCTCTCTCTCTCGTTCTCTCTTCCATTATCTCTCTCTTTCATTCTCTCTCATTCCCTCTCTCTCTCGTTCTCTCTTCCATTATCCCTCTCTTTCATTCTCTCTCATTCCCTCTCTCTCGTTCTCTCTTCCATTATCCCTCTCTTTCATTCTCTCTCATTCCCTCTCTCTCTCGTTCTCTCTTCCATTATCCCTCTCTTTCATTCTCTCTCATTCCCTCTCTCTCTCGTTCTCTCTTCCATTATCCCTCTCTTTCATTCTCTCTCATTCCCTCTCTCTCTCGTTCTCTCTTCCATTATCCCTCTCTTTCATTCTCTCTCATTCCCTCTCTCTCTCGTTCTCTCTTCCATTATCTCTCTCTTTCCTTCTCTCTCATTCCCTCTCTCTCGTTCTCTCTTCCATTATCCCTCTCTTTCATTCTCTCTCATTCCCTCTCTCTCTCGTTCTCTCTTCCATTATCCCTCTCTTTCATTCTCTCTCATTTCCTCTCTCTCTCGTTCTCTCTTCCATTATCCCTCTCTTTCCTTCTCTCTCATTCCCTCTCTCTCTCGTTCTCTCTTCCATTATCCCTCTCTTTCATTCTCTCTCATTCCCTCTCTCTCTCGTTCTCTCTTCCATTATCCTCTCTTTCATTCTCTCTCATTCCCTCTCTCTCTCGTTCTCTCTTCCATTATCCCTCTCTTTCATTCTCTCTCATTTCCTCTCTCTCTCGTTCTCTCTTCCATTATCCCTCTCTTTCATTCTCTCTCATTCCCTCTCTCTCTCGTTCTCTCTTCCATTATCTCTCTCTTTCATTCTCTCTCATTCCCTCTCTCTCTCGTTCTCTCTTCCATTATCCCTCTCTTTCATTCTCTCTCATTTCCTCTCTCTCTTTCTCTCTTCCATTATCCCTCTCTTTCCTTCTCTCTCTCTCTCTTTCATTCTTTCTCTCTTTCATTTCCTCTCTCTCATTCCCTCTCTCCCCTCACTTTAGTATCAAAGACATGATAATTAGCCTCAACAGAGGATTTAACTCATTCTATTATACTTCTCATTAATTAATAGATTGTATAATAATGACAGAGAAAAATTGCAATGCACCTTGTGACCGCGTGTGTCTGTGATGCGTGCACGCGTGTGTATATGTGTGTGTGTACTAGTGCTACACAGTAGACTGACATTTCTGTACTTTTTCTCATACTGCCACATGAAAAACAGTATGGTACTAGTATTGTGTTACATTCATTTATTATATAAAATCTGTGTCATGCTTGGAAATCAACTAAATGTATATAACTTATTAAAAAACCTATTATTTTCACCAATTTCATAATTTACATTTACATTTACATTTACATTTAAGTCATTTAGCAGACGCTCTTATCCAGAGCGACTTACAAATTGGTGCGTTCACCTTAAGACATCCAGTGGAACAGCCACTTTACAATAGTGCATCTAAATCTTTTAAGGGGGGGGGTGAGAAGGATTACTTTATCCTATCCTAGGTATTCCTGAAAGAGGTGGGGTTTCAGGTGTCTCCGGAAGGTGGTGATTGACTCCGCTGTCCTGGCGTCGTGAGGGAGTTTGTTCCACCATTGGGGGGCCAGAGCAGCGAACAGTTTTGACTGGGCTGCGCGGGAACTGTACTTCCTCAGTGGTAGGGAGGCGAGCAGGCCAGAGGTGGATGAACGCAGTGCCCTTGTTTGGGTGTAGGGCCTGATCAGAGCCTGGAGGTACTGAGGTGCCGTTCCCCTCACAGCTCCGTAGGCAAGCACCATGGTCTTGTAGCGGATGCGAGCTTCAACTGGAAGCCAGTGGAGAGAGCGGAGGAGCGGGGTGACGTGAGAGAACTTGGGAAGGTTGAACACCAGACGGGCAGCGGCGTTCTGGATGAGTTGTAGGGGTTTAATGGCACAGGCAGGGAGCCCAGCCAACAGCGAGTTGCAGTAATCCAGACGGGAGATGACAAGTGCCTGGATTAGGACCTGCGCTGCTTCCTGTGTGAGGCAGGGTCGTACTCTGCGGATGTTGTAGAGCATGAACCTACAAGAACGGGCCACCGCCTTGATGTTAGTTGAGAACGACAGGGTGTTGTCCAGGATCACGCCAAGGTTCTTAGCGCTCTGGGAGGAGGACACAATGGAGTTGTCAACCGTGATGGCGAGATCATGGAACGGGCAGTCCTTCCCGGGAGGAAGAGCAGCTCCGTCTTGCCGAGGTTCAGCTTGAGGTGGTGATCCGTCATCCACACTGATATGTCTGCCAGACATGCAGAGATGCGATTAGCCACCTGGTCATCAGAAGGGGGAAAGGAGAAGATTAATTGTGTGTCGTCTGCATAGCAATGATAGGAGAGACCATGTGAGGTTATGACAGAGCCAAGTGACTTGGTGTATAGCGAGAATAGGAGAGGGCCTAGAACAGAGCCCTGGGGGACGCCAGTGGTGAGAGCGCGTGGTGAGGAGACAGATTCTCGCCACGCCACCTGGTAGGAGCGACCTGTCAGGTAGGACGCAATCCAAGCGTGGGCCGCGCCGAGATGCCCAACTCGGAGAGGGTGGAGAGGAGGATCTGATGGTTCACAGTATCGAAGGCAGCCGATAGGTCTAGAAGGATGAGAGCAGAGGAGAGAGAGTTAGCTTTAGCAGTGCGGAGGGCCTCCGTGATACAGAGAAGAGCAGTCTCAGTTGAATGACTAGTCTTGAAACCTGACTGATTTGGATCAAGAAGGTCATTCTGAGAGAGATAGCGGGAGAGCTGGCCAAGGGACGGCACGTTCAAGAGTTTTGGAGAAAAGAAAGAAGGGATACTGGTCTGTAGTTGTTGACATCGGAGGGATCAAGTGTAGGTTTTTTCAGAAGGGGTGCAACTCTCGCTCTTGAAGACAGAAGGGACGTAGCCAGCGGTCAGGGATGAGTTGATGAGCGAGGTGAGGTAAGGGAGAAGGTCTCCGGAAATGGTCTGGAGAAGAGAGGAGGGAATAGGTCAAGCGGGCAGGTTGTTGGGCGGCCGGCCGTCACAAGACGCGAGATTTCATCTGGAGAGAGGGGAGAAAGAGGTCAGAGCACAGGGTAGGGCAGTGTGAGCAGAACCAGCGGTGTCGTTTGACTTAGCAACGAGGATCAGATGTCGTCGACCTTCTTTTCAAAATGGTTGACGAAGTCATCTGCAGAGAGGAGGAGAGGGGGAGGGGAGGAGGATTCAGGAGGGAGGAGAAGGTGGCAAAGAGCTTCCTAGGGTTAGAGGCAGATGCTTGGAATTTAGAGTGGTAGAAAGTGGCTTTAGCAGCAGAGACAGAAGAGGAAAATGTAGAGAGGAGGGAGTGAAAGGATGCCAGGTCCGCAGGAGGCGAGTTTTCCTCCATTTCCGCTCGGCTGCCCGGAGCCCTGTTCTGTGAGCTCGCAATGAGTCGTCGAGCCACGGGCAGGAGGGGAGGACCGAGCCGGCCTGGAGGATAGGGGACATAGAGAATCAAGGGATGCAGAAAGGGAGGAGAGGAGGGTTGAGGAGGCAGAATCAGGAGATAGGTTGGAGAAGGTTTGAGCAGAGGAAGAGATGATAGGATGGAAGAGGAGAGAGTAGCGGGGGAGAGAGAGCGAAGATTGGGACGGCGCGATACCATCCAGTAGGGGCAGTGTGGGAAGTGTTGGATGAGAGCAAGAGGGAAAAGGATACAAGGTAGTGGTCGGAGACTTGGAGGAGTTGCAGTGAGGTTAGTGGAAGAACAGCATCTAGTAAAGATGAGGTCGGGCGTATTGCCTGCCTTGTGAGTAGAGGGGAAGGTGAGAGGGTGAGGTCAAAAGAGGAGAGGAGTGGAAAGAAGGAGGCAGAGAGGAATGAGTCAAAGGTAGACGTGGGGAGGTTAAAGTCGCCCAGAACTGTGAGAGGTGAGCCGTCCTCAGGAAAGGAGCTTATCAAGGCATCAAGCTCATTGATGAACTCTCCGAGGAACCTGGAGGGCGATAAATGATAAGGATGTTAAGCTTGAAAGGGCTGGTAACTGTGACAGCATGGAATTCAAAGTAGGCGATAGACAGATGGGTAAGGGGAGAAAGAGAGAATGACCACTTGGGAGAGATGAGGATCCCGGTGCCACCACCCCGCTGACCAGAAGCTCTCGGGGTGTGCGAGAACACGTGGGCGGACGAAGAGATAGCAGTAGGAGTAGCAGTGTTATCTGTGGTGATCCATGTTTCCGTCAGTGCCAAGAAGTCGAGGGACTGGAGGGCGGCATAGGCTGAGATGAACTCTGCCTTGTTGGCCGCAGATCGGCAGTTCCAGAGGCTACCGGAGACCTGGAACTCCACGTGGGTCGTGCGCGCTGGGACCACCAGATTAGGGTGGCCGCGGCCACGCGGTGTAATAATGAGACGTGAACAGAATGCATCAGTGATTCATATTTGCTGCAACTTTCTGAAGAGGCAACGCCCCTGTCTGTGTCTGTGGTGCACATTGTTCTGGTCTCCCACTTTGTGTAGCCGTTAGCGATGCTAATGATAACCGTCTTCGGGTAGATGAAAATGCTTCCCCAAAAACCTTCTCAATAAAATCAGAATCATGATTGTTTGCATCAATCTAGTGGCCATTTCTTTAGCATACTCCTTCACATGTGCGCTACAAAAACACAGCTAACCAAACAACAGTGCTAAGTGCCTGCACACTGGAATTAAAGTGTAGCAACACAAACAAATCAACATTTTCAGAACTCAAAAGTGGTCACCTGATGTGGTTTAAGCATTATTGTGGAACAGACAATTTTGGTTGTTTTTCTATGAAGAATTTGAAGGCAAATACCTGGAAAATGTTGGTATTGACTATCTTCTCTCCCCTTAATTTCCACTTCTCCCCTCTCCCCCTTCCTTTCCTCTTCTCCCCTCTCTCCCCCTTCCTTTCCTCTTCTCCCCTCTCTCCCCCTTCCTTTCCTCTTCTCTCCTCTCTCCCCCTTCCTTTCCTCTTCTCCCATCTCTCCCCCTTCCTTTCCTCTTCTCCCCTCTCTCCCCCTTCCTTTCCTCTTCTCTCCTCTCTCCCCCTTCCTTTCCTCTTCTCTCCTCTCTCCCCCTTCCTTTCCTCTTCTCTCCCCTTCATTTCCACTTCTCCCCTCTCCCCCTTCCTTTCCTCTTCTCTACCCTTAATTTCCACTTCTCCCCTCTCCCCTTCCTTTCCTCTTCTCCCCTCTCTCCCCCTTCCTTTCCTCTTCTCTCCCTCTCTCTCCTATTCCTTTCCTCTTCTCTCCTCTCTCCCCCTTCCTTTCCTCTTCTCTACCCTTAATTTCCACTTCTCCCCTCTCCCCTTCCTTTCCTCTTCTCCCCTCTCTCCCCCTTCCTTTCCTCTTCTCCCTCTCTCCCTATTCCTTTCCTCTTCTCTCCTCTCTCCCCCTTCCTTTCCTCTTCTCCCATCTCTCCCCCTTCCTTTCCTCATCTCCCCTCTCTCCCCCTTCCTTTCCTCTTCTCTCCTCTCTCCCCCTTCCTTTCCTCTTCTCTCCTCTCTCCCCCTTCCTTTCCTCTTCTCTCCCCTTCATTTCCACTTCTCCCCTCTCCCCCTTCCTTTCCTCTTCTCTCCCCTTAATTTCCACTTCTCCCTCTCCCTCTCCCCTTCCTTTCCTCTTCTCTCCCCTTAATTTCCCTTCTCCCCTCTCCCTCTCCCCTTCCTTTCCTCTTCTCCCTCTCTCCCCCTTCCTTTCCTCTTCCCTCCCCTTAATTTCCACTTCTCCCCTCTCCCTCTCCCCTTCCTTTCCTCTTCTCTCCCCTTAATTTCCACTTCTCCCCTCTCCCTCTCCCTCTCCCCCTTCCTTTCCTCTTCTCCCCTCTCTCTCCCTTCCTTTCCTCTTCTCTCCCTTAATTTCCACTTCTCCCCTCTCCCTCTCCCTTTCCTCCTCTCCCCTCTCTCCCCCTTCTTTTCCTCTTCTCTCCCCTTAATTTCCACTTCTCCCCTCTCCCTCTCCCCCTTCCTTTCCTCTTCTCCCCTCTCTCCCCCTTCCTTTCCTCTTCTCTCCCCTTAATTTCCACTTCTCCCCTCTCCCTCTCCCCCTTCCTTTCCTCTTCTCCCCTCTCTCCCCCTTCCTTTCCTCTTCTCTCTCCCCTTAATTTTAATTTCCTCTTCTCCCATCTCTCCCCTTCCTTTCCTCATCTCCCCTCTCTCCCCTTCCTTTCCTCTTCTCTCCTCTCTCTCCCCTTCCTTTCCTCTTCTCTCCTCTCTCCCCCTTCCTTTCCTCTTCTCTCCCCTTCATTTCCACTTCTCCCCTCTCCCCTTCCTTTCCTCTTCTCTCCCCTTAATTTCCACTTCTCCCCTCTCCCTCTCCCCCTTCCTTTCCTCTTCTCTCCCCTTAATTTCCACTTCTCCCCTCTCCCTCTCCCCTTCCTTTCCTCTTCTCCCCTCTCTCCCCCTTCCTTCCTCTTCCCTCCCCTTAATTTCCACTTCTCCCCTCTCCCTCTCCCCCTTCCTTTCCTCTTCTCTCCCCTTAATTTCCACTTCTCCCCTCTCCCTCTCCCTCTCCCCCTTCCTTTCCTCTTCTCCCCTCTCTCCCCCTTCCTTTCCTCTTCTCTCCCCTTAATTTCCACTTCTCCCCTCTCCCTCTCCCTTTCCTCCTCTCCCCTCTCTCCCCCTTCTTTTCCTCTTCTCTCCCTTAATTTCCACTTCTCCCTCTCCCTCTCCCCTTCCTTTCCTCTTCTCCCCTCTCTCCCCTTCCTTTCCTCTTCTCTCCCCTTAATTTCCACTTCTCCCCTCTCCCTCTCCCCTTCCTTTCCTCTTCTCCCCTCTCTCCCCTTCCTTTCCTCTTCTCTCCCCTTAATTTTAATTTCCACTTCTCCCCTCTCCCTCTCCCCCTTCCTTTCCTCTTCTCCCCTCTCTTCCCCTTCCTTTCATCTTCTCTCCCCTTAATTTCCCTTATCCCCTCTCCCTCTCTCCCCTTCCTTTCCTCTTCTCTCCCCTTCATTTCTCTTCTCCCTCTCTCCCTTCCTTTCCTCTTCTCTCCCCTTCATTTCCACTTCTCCCCTCTCCCCCTCCTTTCCTCTTCTCCCCTCTCTCCCCCTTCCTTTCCTCCCCTTCCTTTCCTCTTCTCCCCTCTCCCTCTCGCTCATTCTCCCCTTCCTTTCCTCCCATCCCCTCCCTCTCCCTCTTTTCCCCTTCCTTTCCTCTTCTCCCCTCTCCCTCTTTTTCCCCATCCTTTCCTCTTCTCCCCTCTCCCCTCCCTCTTTTCCCTTCCTTTCCTCTTCTCCCCTCTCCCCTCTCCTCTTTCCCCATCCTTCCTCTTCTCCCCTCTCCCTCTCCCTCTTTTCCCCCTTCCTTTCCTCTTCTCCCCTCTCCCTCTTTTTCCCCTTCCTTTCCTCTTCTCCCCTCTCCCTCTCCCCCTTTTTTCCTTTCCTTTCCTCTTCTCCCCTCTCCCTCTCCCTCTTTTTCCCCTTCCTTTCTTCTTCTCCACTCTTCTCCCTCTTTTTCCCCTTCTTTCCTCTTCTCTTCTCCCTCTCCCCCTTTTTCCCCTTCCTTTCCTCTTCTCCCCTCTCCCTCTCCCTCTTTTTCCCCTTCCTTTCCTTTCCTCTTCTCCCCTCTCCCTCTCCCTCTTTCTCCCCTTCCTTTCCTCCCATCCCCTCCCCTCTCCCTCTTTTTCCCCTTCCTTTCCTCTTCTCCCCTCTCCCTCTTTTTCCCCATCCTTTCCTCTTTCTCCCCTCTCCCTCTCCCTCTTTTCCCCTTCCTTTCCTTTCCTCTTCTCCCCTCTCCCTCTCCCTCTTTTTCCCCTTCCTTTCCTCTTCTCCCCTCTCCCTCTCCCTCTTTTTCCCCTTCCTTTCTTCTTCTCCCCTCTCCCTCTCCCTCTTTTTCCCCTTCCTTTCCTCTTCTCCCCTCTCCCTCTCCCCCTTTTTCCCCTTCCTTTCCTTTCCTCTTCTCCCCTCTCCCTCTCCCTCTTTTTCCCCTTCCTTACCTCTTCTCCCCTCTCCCTCTCCCTCTTTTCCCCTTCCTTTCCTTTCCTCTTCTCCCCTCTCCCTCTCCCTCTTTTTCCCCTTCCTTTCCTTTCCTCTTCTCCCCTCTCCCTCTCCCTCTTTTTCCCCTTCCTTTCCTTTCCTCTTCTCCCCTCTCCCTCCCCCTTTTTCCCCTTCCTTACCTCTTCTCCCCTCTCCCTCTCCTCTTTTTCCCCTTCCTTTCCTTTCCTCTTCTCCCCTCTCCCTCTCCCTCTTTTTCCCCTTCCTTTCCTTTCCTCTTCTCCCCTCTCCCTCTCCCTCTTTTTCCCCTTCCTTTCTCTTCTCCCTCTCCCTCTCCCTCTTTTTTCCCCTTCCTTTCCTTTCCTCTTCTCCCCTCTCCCTCTCCCTCTTTTTCCCCTTCCTTTCCTTTCCTCTTCTCCCCTCTCCCTCCCTCTTTTTCCCCTTCCTTACCTCTTCTCCCCTCACCCTCTCCCTCTTTTTCCCCTTCCTTTCCTTTCCTCTTCTCCCCTCTCCCTCTCCCTCTTTTTCCCCTTCCTTTCCTTTCCTCTTCTCCCCTCACCCTCTCCCCCTTTTTCCCCTTCCTTTCCTTTCCTCTTCTCCCCTCTCCCTCTCCCTCTTTTTCCCCTTCCTTTCCTTTCCTCTTCTCCCCTCTCCCTCTTTTTCCCCTTCCTTTCCTTTCCTCTTCTCCCCTCTCCCTCTCCCTCTTTTTCCCCTTCCTTTCCTTTCCTCTTCTCCCCTCTCCCTCTCCCTCTTTTTCCCCTTCCTTTCTTCTTCTCCCTCTCCCTCTCCCCTTTTCCCCTTCCTTTCCCCTCTTCTCCCCTCTCCCCTCCCTCTTTTACCCCTTTCCTTTCCTCTTCTCCCCTCTCCCTCTCCCTCTTTTCCCCTTCCTTTCCTTTCCTCTTCTCCCCTCTCCCTCTCCTCTTTTCCCCTTCCCCTTCCTTTCCTCTTCTCCCCTCTCCCTCTCCCTCTCTTTTTCCCCTTCCTTTCCTTTCCTCTTCTCCCCTCTCCCTCTCCTTTTTCCCCTTCCTTTCCTTTCCTCTTCTCCCCTCTCCCTCTCCCTCTTTTTCCCCTTCCTTTCCTTTCCTCTTCTCCCCTCTCCCTCTCCCTCTTTTTCCCCTTCCTTTCCTTTCCTCTTCTCCCCTCTCCCTCTCCCTCTTTTTCCCCTTCCTTACCTCTTCTCCCCTCTCCCTCTCCCTCTTTTTCCCCTTCCTTTCTTTCCTCCCCCCTCTCCCTCTCCCTCTTTTTCCCCTTCCTTTCTTCTTCTCCCCTCTCCCTCTCCCTCTTTTTCCCCTTCCTTTCTTCTTCTCCCCTCTCCCTCTCCCTCTTTTTCCCCTTCCTTTCCTTTCCTCTTCTCCCCTCTCCCTCTCCCTCTTTTTCCCCTTCCTTTCCTCTTCTCCCCTCTCCCTCTCCCTCTTTTCCCCTTCCTTTCCTTTTCTTCTCCCCTCTCCCTCTCCCTTTTTTCCCCTTCCTTTCCTTTCCTCTTCTCCCTCTCCTCTCCCTCTTTTTCCCCTTCCTTTCCTTTCCTCTTCTCCCCTCTCCCTCTCCCTCTTTTTCCCCTTCCTTACCTCTTCTCCCCTCTCCCTCTCCCTCTTTTTCCCCTTCCTTTCCTTTCCTCTTCTCCCTCTCCCTCTCCCTCTTTTTCCCCTTCCTTTCCTTTCCTCTTCTCCCCTCTCCCTCTCCCTCTTTTTCCCCTTCCTTTCCTCTTCTCCCCTCTCCCTCTCCCTCTTTTTCCCCTTCCTTTCCTTTCCTCTTCTCCCCTCTCCCTCTCCCTCTTTTCCCCTTCCTTTCCTTTCCTCTTCTCCCCTCCCCCTTTTCCCTCTTTTTCCCCTTCCTTTCTTTTCCTCTTCTCCCTCTCCCTCTCCCTCTTTTTCCCCTTCCTTTCCTTTCCTCTTCTCCCCTCTCCCTCTCCCTCTTTTTCCCCCTTTCCTTTCCTCTTCTCCCCTCTCCCTCTCCCTCTTTTTCCCCTTCCTTTCCTTTCCTCTTCTCCCCTCTCCCTCTCCCTCTTTTCCCCTTCCTTTCCTTTCCTCTTCTCCCCTCACCCTCTCCCTCTTTTTCCCCTTCCTTTCCTTTCCTCTTCTCCCCTCTCCCTCTTTTTCCCCTTCCTTTCCTTTCCTCTTCTCCCCTCTCCCTCTCCCTCTTTTTCCCCTTCCTTTCCTTTCCTCTTCTCCCCTCTCCCTCTCCCTCTTTTTCCCCTTCCTTTCCTTTCTCCCCTCTCCCTCTCCCTCTCCCCTTCTTTTTCTTCTCCCCTCTCCCTCTCCCTCTTTTTCCCCTTCCTTTCCTCTTCTCCCCTCTCCCTCTCCCCCTTTTCCCCTTCCTTTCCTTTCCTCTCTCCCCTCTCCCTCTCCCTCTTTTTCCCCTTCCTTTCCTTTCCTCTTCTCCCCTCTCCCTCCCTCTTTTTCCCCTTCCTTTCCTTTCTTCTTCTCCCCTCTCCCTCTCCCTCTTTTTCCCCTTCCTTTCTTCTTTCTCCCTCTCCCTCTCTCCCCCCTCTTTTCCCCTTCCTTTTTTCTTCCTTTTCTTTCCTCTTCTCACCTCTCCCTCTTTTCCCCCTTCCTTTCCTTTCCTCTTCTCCCTCTCCCTCTCCCTTTTTTTCCCCTTCCTTTCCTTTCCTCTTCTCCCTCTCTCCCCTCCCTCTTTTTCCCCTTCCCCTTTCCTCTTCCTTTCCTTCTCCCCTCTTCTCCCCTCTCCCTCTTTTTCCCCTTCCTTTCCTTTCCTCTTCTCCCCTCTCCTCTCCCTCTTTTTCCCCTTCCTTCCTTTCCTCTTCTCCCCTCTCCCTCTCCCTCTTTTTTCCCTTCCTTTCCTTTTTCTCTTCCTCCCCCTCTCCCTCTCCCTCTTTTTCCCCTTCCTTTCCTTTCCTCTTCTCCCCTCTCCCTCCCTCTTTTTCCCCTTCCTTACCTCTTCTCCCCTCACCCTCTCCCTCTTTTTCCCCTTCCTTTCCTTTCCTCTTCTCCCCTCTCCCTCTTTTTCCCCTTCCTTTCCTTTCCTCTTCTCCCCTCACCCTCTCCCTCTTTTTCCCCTTCCTTTCCTTTCCTCTTCTCCCCTCTCCCTCTCCCCCTTTTTCCCCTTCCTTTCCTTTCCTCTTCTCCCTCTCCCTCTTTTTCCCCTTCCTTACCTCTTCTCCCCTCTCCCTCTCCCTCTTTTTTCCCCTTCCTTTCCTCTTCCTCCTCTCCCTCTCCCTCTTTTCCCCTTCCTTTCCTTTCCTCTTCTCCCCTCTCCCTCTCCCTCTTTTTCCCCTTCCTTCCTTTCCTCTTCTCCCCTCTCCCCTCCCTCCCCCTCTCCTTTCCTCTTTCCCCTTCCCCTTTCCTCTTCTCCCCTCTCCCTCTCCCTCTTTTTCCCCTTCCTTTCCTCTTCTCCCTCTCCCTCTCCCTCTTTTTCCCCTTCCCTCCTCTCCCCTCTCCTCCCCTTCCTTCTTCTCCTCTTCTCCCTCCCTCTCCCTCTTTTTCCCCTTCCTTTCCTTTCCTCTTCTCCCCTCTCCCCTTCTCCCTCTTTTTCCCCTTCCTTTCCTTTCCTCTTCTCCCCTCACCCTCTCCCTCTTTTTCCCCTTCCTTTCCTTTCCTCTTCTCCCCTCTCCCTCTTTTTCCCCTTCCTTTCCTCTTCTCCCCTCTCCCTCTCCCTCTTTTCCCCTTCCTTTCCTTTCCTCTTCTCCCCTCTCCCTCTCCCCCTTTTCCCCTTCCTTTCCTTTCCTCTTCTCCCCTCTCCCTCTCCCTCTTTTTCCCCTTCCTTTCCTCTTCTCCCCTCTCCCTCTCCCTCTTTTTCCCCTTCCTTTCCTTTCCTCTTCTCCCCTCTCCCTCTCCCTCTTTTTCCCCTTCCTTTCCTCTTCTCCCCTCTCCCTCTCCCTCTTTTTCCCCTTCCTTTCTTCTTCCCCTCTCCCTCTCCCTCTTTTTCCCCTTCCTTTCTTCTTCTCCCCTCTCCTCCCCTCTTTTTCCTCTTCCTTCTTCTCCCCTCTCTCTCCCTCTTTTTTTCCCCTTCCTTTCTTTCCCTTCCCTCCCCTTTCCCTCCCCTCTCTTTCCCCTTCCTTCCTCTTCTCCCCTCTCCTCTCCCTCTTTTTCCCCTTCCTTTCCTTTCCTCTTCTCCCCTCTCCCTCTTTTTCCCCTTCCTTTCCTTTCCTCTTCTCCCCTCACCCTCTCCCTCTTTTTCCCCTTCCTTTCCTTTCCTCTTCTCCCCTCTCCTCTCCCCCTTTTTTCCCCCTTCCTTTCCTCTTCTCCCCTCTCCCTCCCCTCTTTTTCCCCTTCCTCTTCCTCTTCTCCTCTTCCTCTCCCTCTTTTTCCCCTTCCTTTCTTTCTCTTCTCCCTCTCCCTCCCTCTTTTTCCCTTCCTTTCCTCTTCTCCCTCTCCCTCTCCCTCTTTTTCCCCTTCCTTTCCTTTTCCTCTTCTCCCTCTCTCCTCTTTTTCCCCTTCCTTTCCTTTCTTCTCCCCTCTCCCTCTCCCTCTTTTTCCCCTTCCTTCCCTCTTCTCCCCTCTTCCCTTTTTTCCTTTCCTTTCCTTTCCTCTTCTCCCTCTCCCTCTCTTTTTCCCCTTCCTTTCCTTTCCTCTTCTCCCCTCTCCCTCCCTCTTTTTCCCTTCCTTCCTCCTCTTCTCCCCTCTCCCCTCTCCCTCTTTTTCCCCCTTCCTTTCCTTTCCTCTTCTCCCCTCTCCTTCTCCCCCTTTTTCCCCTTCCTTTTCCTCTTCTCTCCCTCTCCCTCTCCCTCTCTTTTCCCCTTCCTTTCCTTTCCTCTTCTCCCCTCTCCCTCTCCCTCTTTTTCCCCTTCCTTTCCTTTCTCCCCTCTCCTTTCCCCTCTTTTTTCCCCTTCCTTCCTTTCTCCTCTTCTCCCTCTCCCTCTCCCCTTCTTTCCCTCTTCTCCCTTCCCCTCTCCTTTTTTCCCCTTCCTTTCTTCTCCCCTCTCCCTCTCCCTCTTTTTCCCCTTCCTTTCCTTTCTCTTCTCCCCTCTCCCTCTTTTCCCCCTTCCTTTCCTTTCCTCTTCTCCCCTCCCTCTCCCTCTTTTTCCCCTTCCTTTCCTCTTTCTCCCCTCTCCCTCTCCCTCTTTTCCCCCTTTCCTTTCCTCTTCTCCCCTCTCCCTCTCCCTTCCTCTTTTCCCCCTTCCTCTTCTTTTTCCCTCTTCTCCCTCCTCTCTCCCTCTTTTCCCCTCTTTTTCCCCTTCCTTTCCTTTCCTCCCTCTCCCTCTCCCCTCTTTTTCCCCTTCCTTTCCTTTCTCCCTCTCCCTCTCCCTCTCCCCTTTTTCCCCTTCCTTTCTTTTCCTCTTCTCCCCCCTCCCTCTCCCTTTTTCCCCTTCCTTTCCTCTTCTCCCCTCTCCCTCTCCCTCTTTTTCCCCTTCCTTTCCTTTCCTCTTCTCCCCTCCCTCCCCTCTCCCTTTCTCCCCTCTCTCTTTCCCCTTTTTCTTTTCCTTTCTCCTTTCCTCCCCTCCTTTCTTCCCTCTCCCTTCCTTCCTTCCTTCTCTTCTCCCTCTCCCTCCCTTTTTTCCCCTTCCTTTTCCTTTCCTTCTCCCCTCCTCCCTCTCCCTCTTTTTTCCCCTTCCTTTCCTCTTCTCCCCTCTCCCTCTTTTCCCCTTCTTTCCTTTCCCTTCCTCCCTCCCTTTTTCCCCCTCTCCCCCCTCCCCTTCCTTTCCTTTCCTCTTCTCCCCTCTCCCTCTCCCTCTTTTTCCCCTTCCTTTCCTCTTCTCCCCTCTCCCTCTCCCTCTTTTTCCCTTCCTTTCCTTTCTTCTCTCTCCCCTCTCCCTCTCCCTCTTTTTCCCCTTCCTTTCCTTTCTCCCTCTTCTCCCCTCCCCTTCCTTTCCTTTCCTCCTTCCTCCCTCTCCCCTCTCCCTCTTTTTCCCCTTCCTTTCCTTTCTCTTCTCCCCTCCCTCTCCCTCTTTTTTCCCCTTCCTTTCCTCTTCTCCCTCTCCCTCTCCCTCTTTTTTCCCCTTTCCTTTCCTCTTCTCCCCCCCTCCCCTCTCCCTCTTTTTCCCCTTCCTTTCCTTTCCTTCTTCTCCCCTCCCTCTCCCTCTTTTCCCCTTCCTTTCCTTTCCTCTTCTCCCCTCTCTCCTCTCCCTCTTTTTCCCCTTTCCTTTCTCCCCTTTCCTCTTCTCCCCTCTCCCCTCTCCCCCTCTTTTTTCCCCTTCCTTTCCTCCCTCTCCCCTCTCCCCTCTTTTTCTCTCCCTCTTTTTTCCCCTTTCCCCTTCCTTTCCTCCCCCCTCTCCCTCTTTTTTCCCCTTCCTTTCCTTTCCTCTTCTCCCTCCCCTCTCCCTCTCCCCTCTTTCCCCTTCCTTTCCTTTCCTCTTCTCCCCTCTCCCTCTCCTCTTTTTTCCCCTTCCTTTCCTTTCCTCTTCTCCCCTCTCCCTCTCCCTCTTTTTCCCCTTCCTTTCCTTTCTTCTCCCCTCTCCCTCTCCCTCTTTTTCCCCTTCCTTTCCTTTCCTCTTCTCCCCTCTCCCTCTTTTTCCCTTTTTCCCCTTTCCTTTCTTCTTCTCCCCTCTCCCTCCCCCTCTTTTCCCCTTCCTTTCCTTTCCTCTCTCCTCCCTCTCCCTCTCCCCTCTTTTTTCCCTTCTTCCTTTCCTCTTCTCCCCTCTCCCTCTCCCTCTTTTTCCCCTTCCTTTCCTTCTCTTCTCCCCTCTCCCTCTCCCTCTTTTTCCCCTTCCTTTCCTTTCCTCTTCTCCCCTCTCCCTCTTTCCCCTCTTTTCTTCTCCCCTTCCTTTCCTCTTCTTCTCCCTCTCCCTCTCCCTCTTTTTCCCCTTCCTTTCCTTTCCTCTTCTCCCCTCTCCCTCTTTTTCCCTTCCTTTCCTTTCCTCTTCTCCCCTCTTCTCCCTCTTTTCCCTCCCTCTCCTTTCCTTTTCTCCCCTCTCCCCTCCTTTCCCCCCTTCCTTTCTTCCCCTCCCTCTCCCTTCCCTCTTTTTCCCCTTCCTTTCCTCTTCTCCCCTCCCTCTCCCTCTTTTCCCCTTCCTTTCCCCCTTCCTCCCTCTTTTCCCCTTCCTTCTCTCCCTCTCCCTCTTTTCCCCTTTCCTTTCCTTTCCTCTTCTCCTTCCTCTCCTCTCTCCCTTTTTCCCCTTCCCCCTTCTTTCCTTCTCCCCTCTCCCTCTCCCTCTTTTTCCCCTTCCTTTCCTTTCCTCTTCTCCCCTCCCCTCTCCCTCTTTTCCCCTTCCTTTCCTCTTCTCCCCTCTCCCTCTCCCTCTTTTTCCCCTTCCTTTCCTTTCCTCTTCTCCCCTCTCCTCCCTCTTTTTCCCCCTTCCTTTCTTTCCTCTTCTCTCCCTCTCCCTCTTTTCCCCTTCCTTTCCCTCTTTCCTCCCCTTCTCCCTTTCCTCTCCCTCTCCCTCTTTTTCCCCTTCCTTTCCTCTTCTCCCCTCACCCTCTCCCTCTTTTTCCCCTTCCTTTCCTCTTCTCCCCCTCTCCCTCTCCTCTCCCCCTTTTCCCTCTTCCTTTCCTTTCCTCCCCTCTCCTCTCTCCCTCTTTTTCCCCTTCCTTTCCTTTCTTCTTCTCCCCTCTCCCTCTCCCTCTTTTTCCCCTTCCTTTCCTTTCCTCTTCTCCCCTCTCCCTCTTTTTTTCCCCTTCCTTTCCTTTCCTCACCTTCCCCCCCCTCACCCTCTCCCTCTTTTTCCCCTTCCTTTCCTTTCCTCTTCTCCCCTCTTCTCCCCTCCCTCTTTTTCCCCTTCCTTTCCTCTTCTCCCCTCTCCCTCTCCCCTTTTTCCCCTTCTTCTCCTTTCTTCTTTCCCCCTCTCCCTCTCCCTCTTTTTTTCCCCTTCCTTTCCTTTCCTCTTCTCCCCTCCCTCTCCCTCTTTTTCCCCTTCCTTTCCTCTTCTCCCCTCTCCCTCTCCCTCCCCCTTCCTTTTTCCCCCCTCTCCCCTTTCCCTTCTTCTTCTTCTCCCCTCTCCCTCTCCCTCTTTTTCCCCCTTCCTTTCCTCTTCTCCCCTCTCCCTCCCCTCTCCCTCTTTCCCCTTCCTTTCCTTTCCTCTTCTCCCCTCTCCCTCTCCCTCTTTTTCCCCTTCCTTTCCTTTCCTCTTCTCCCTCTCCCTCTCCCTCTTTTTCCCTTCTCCCCTTCCTTTTTTCCTCTTCTCCCCTCTCCCTCTCCCCCTCTTTTCCCCTTCCTTTCCTTTCCTCTTCTCCCCTCTCCCTCTCCCTTTTTTTCCCTTCCTTTCCTTTCCTCTTCTCCCCTCTCCCTCTCCCTCTTTTTCCCCTTCCTTTCCTCTTCTCCCCTCTCCCTCTCCCCTTTTTTCCCCTTCCTTTCCTTTCTCTTCTCCTCTCCCTCTCCCTCTTTTTTCCCCTTCCTTTCCTCTTCTCCCCTCCCCTCTCCCTTTCTCCCTCTTTTTCCCTCTTCCCCCTTTCCTTTCCTCTTCTCCCCTCTCCCTCTCCCTCTTTTGCCCCTTCCTTTCCTCTCCTCTTCCCTCTCCCTCTCCCTCTTTTTCCCCTTCCTTTCTCTTCTCCCTCTCCCTCTCCCTCTTTTTCCCCTTCCTTTCTTCTTCTCCCCTCTCCCTCTCCCTCTTTTTCCCCTTCCTTTCTTCTTCTCCCCTCTCCCTCTCCCTCTTTTTTTCCCCTTCCTTTCCTCTTCTCCCCTCTCCCTCTCCCTCTTTTTCCCCTTCCTTTCCTTTCCTCTTCTCCCCTCTCCCTCTCCCTCTTTTTCCCCTTCCTTTCCTCTTCTCCCCTCTCCCTCTCCCTCTTTTTCCCCTTCCTTTCTTCTTCTCCCCTCTCCCTCTCCCTCTTTTTCCCCTTCCTTTCCTTTCCTCTCTCCCTCTCCCTCTCCCTCTTTTTCCCCCTTCCTTTCCTCTTCTCCCCTCTCCCTCTCCCTCTTTTTCCCCTTCCTTTCCTTTCCTCTTCCCCTCCCTCCCCTCTTTCCCTCTTTTCCCTCTCCCTCCCCTTTTTTTCCCCTTCCTTCCTCTTCTCCCCTCTCCCTCTCCCTCTTTTCCCCCTTCCTTTCCTCTTCTCCCCTCTCCCTCTTTTTCCCCTTCCTTTCCTCTTCTCCCATCTCCTCTCCCCTCTTTTCCCCTTCCTTTCTTTCCTCTTCTCCCCTCTCCCTCTTTTCCCCTTCCTTTCCTCTCCTCTCCCCTCCCTCTCTTTTCCCTCCTTTCTTCTCTCCCCTCTCCCTCTCCCCCTTTTTCCCCTTCCTCCTTTCCCCCCTCCCTCTCCCCCTTTCCCCTTCCTTTCCTCTTCTCCCCTCTCCCTCTCCCTCTTTTTCCCCTTCCTTTCTTCTTCTCCCCTCTCCCTCTCCCCCTTTTTCCCCTTCCTTTCTTCTTCTCCCCTCTCCCTCTCCCTCTTTTTCCCCTTCCTTTCTTCTTCTCCCCTCTCCCTCTCCCCCTTTTTCCCCTTCCTTTCTTCTTCTCCCCTCTCCCCTCTTTTCCCCTTCCTTTCTTCTTCTCCCTCTCCCTCTCCCTCTTTTTCCCCTTCCTTTCTTCTTCTCCCCTCTCCCTCTTTTTCCCCTTCCTTTCTTCTTCTCCCCTCTCCCTCCCCCTTTTTCCCCTTCCTTTCTCTCTTCTCCCCTCTCCCTCTTTTTCCCCTTCCTTTTTCCCCTTCCTTTCCCCCTCTTTCCCCTCTCCCTCTCTTTCCCCTCCTTTCCCCTTCCCCTCTTCTCCCTCTCCCTCTCCCTCTTTTTCCCCTTCCTTTCCCTTCTCCCTCTCCCCTCTCCCCCTTTTCCCCTTCCTTACCTCTTCTCCCTCTCCCTCTCCTCTTTTTCCCTTCCTTTCTTCTTCTCCCCCCCCTCTCCCTCTCCTCTTTTTCCCCTTCCTTTCTTCTTCTCCCCTCTCCCTCTCTTTCCCCTTCCTTTCCTTTCCTCTTCTCCCCTCTCCCTCTCCCTCTTTTTCCCCTTCCTTTCTTCTTCTCCCTCTCCCTCTCCCCCTTTTTCCCCTTCCTTTCTTCTTCTCCCCTCTCCCTCTCCCTCTTTTTCCCCTTCCTTTCCTTTCCTCTTCTCCCCTCTCCCTCTCCCTCATTTTCCCCTTCCTTACCTCTTCTCCCCTCTCCCTCTCCCTCTTTTTCCCCTTCCTTTCTTCTTCTCCCTACCCTCCCCTCTTTTCTCTTTGCAGCATGCCTCTTTTCATATCATTTGTAGACAACTAATGAGAACATTTCTGTCATGCGACTCAATCATAGGCACAGCTGCCGTCCCACGGTACCAGTTCCAGGCATCTAAGAGTTCCCACACACGTTACCCCAGATGAAGAACAACAAATAAAGAGAGAAACAAATAAAAGCACATTTAATTCAGTCAGATGGTGGTGGAGAAGAGGGGGGGGCATATATAAGATGGGAAGACTTAAAAGGCGACACGGCAGGAACAGACCTGGGCTGGATCCACTAAAGTGAACATGCCAACCACCTTCGGCTCACAGAGGAGACTTGAATTCCATTGGTTTGGGAGTAATAAATAGGATTTAAAGACATGCTTCAGAACTTTGGCGACCACTAAGAATTGTTTTAACCTCCAACTTCGGGCTGGATCAAATCAAAATAAAATCTAAGTTTATTTGTCCCTTGCACCAAATGCAACAGGTGTAGTAGATCTTACAGTGAAATGCTTACTTACAGGCTCTAACCAATAGTGCGAAAAAAGGTGCGTGTGTGTGTGTGTAGGTAAAGAAATAAAACAACAGTAAAAATACATTTGAAATTAAGAGTTGCAAGGCTATATACAGACACCGGTTAGTCAGGCTGATTGAGGTAGTATGTACATGTACTATATGGTTAAAGTGACTGTGCCTATATGATGAACAGAGAGTAGCAGTAGCATTAAAGGAGGGGTTGGTGGGTGGTGGGTGGTGGGACACAATGCAGATAGCCCAGTTAGCCAATGTTCAGGAGTCTTATGGCTCGGGGGTAAAAACTGTTGAGAAGACTTTTTGTCCTAGACTTGCCACTCTGGTACCACTTGCCATGCGGAAGTAGAGAGAACAGTCTATGACTGGGGTGGCTGGGGTCTTTGACAATTTTTAGGGCCTACCTCTGACACCGCCTGGTGTAGAGGTCCTGGATGGCTTTGCCCCAGAGATGTACTGGGCCGTACGCGGCCTTGTGGTCGGAGGTCGAGCAATTGCCGTATCAGGCAGTGATGTAACCGGTCAGGATGCTCTCAATGTTGCAGCTGTAGAACCTTATGAGGATCTCAGGACCCATGCCAATTCTTTTTAGTTACCTGAGGGGGAATAGGCTTTGTCGTGCCCTCTTCAAGACTGTCTCTTCTCTCTACTTCCGCATGGCAAGCGGTACCGGAGTGGCAAGTCTAGGACAAAAAGGCTTCTCAACAGTTTTTACCCCCGAGCCATAAGACTCCTGAACAGGTAATCAAATGGTTACCCGGACTATTTGCATTGTGTGCCCCCCCCAACTCTTTTACACTGCTGATACTCTCTGTTTATCTTATATACACAGTCACTTTAACTATACATTCATGTACATACTACCTCAATTGGGCCGACCAACCAGTGCTCCCGCACATTGGCTAACCGGGCTATCTGCATTGTGTCCCACCACCCGCCAACCCCTCTTTTTACACTTCTGCTACTCTCTGTTCATCATATATGCATAGTCACTTTAACCATACCGACATGTACATACTACCTCAATAAGCCTGACTAACCGGTGTCTGTATATAGCCTTGCTACTCTTATTTTCACATGTCTTTTTACTGTTGTTTTATTTCTTTACTTACCTACACACACACACACACACACACACACACACACACACACACATATACCTTTTTCTTCACACTATTGGTTAGAGCCTGTAAGTAAGCATTTCACTGTAAGGTCTACTACACCTGTTGCATTTGGTGCACGTGACAAATAAGTCTAAATAGGTTAAAGAGATCTATGGAAATGGGAATCCTCCAGCTACCCCACCATCCTTTGCTGTGCACTCCTGGTGACTTATCTCCCAGAAACAAAGATGGATGTGTCAGAAGTTTTTTTTTAAACCTGTTCTTTGTCCCAGCTGCTACTTCTCAGAAGGAAATTATTTTCTGGGCTGAGGGAGATTGACAGACAACAGAAGAGAAATACCATCCTTATTTAGCTTCAACATATCGGACATGATTTCTTGTTTTAAAGCCGGCGCTTTTCCATCATTAAGCTGCTTCCTGTGAAAGCATAAAGCTCCATCTTCACTGACCCAGGCAGTGAATGCTGCCACTTCAATCCATAATTACTCCCCACGCTTGTCCCCTCGTTTCAAACAATCGCACAATTACATGCATCTACATAACGCCTGTTCACCAAAGCCCACAATGTCGCTTTCACAAACACCTCTAAAGCCTTGTTAACATTGGCAGTTTCAAAATTGCATCTCCGATTCATATCTGTTATTTTTCCTGAAGTACGAACAGACAAAAATCATATAGAATCAGATCTTTCTAGCCACATTTCAAACCACCTTCGTAGGTGGTTTGAAGTCAGCTACAAATCTGATTCCTGCCATGCGACTTGTGTCTGAACGGTCAAATCTGATTTATTTGCTGTGAAATGGTTTTTAGACTGTTATTTGGCATATCTTGTGGCTTGCTAGCTACTCTGATGACATGACCAGAACATGTGGTAGCTAACTAGCTTGTTAATTGTTTACAAACAAATTAGTGAAAGCTAAACCGTTACCTAGCCAGCTAGTTCAGGGTTTCCCAAACTCGGTCCTGGGCCCCCACCTGGGTGTAAGTTTAGGTTTTTGCCCCTAGCACTACAGAGAGAATTCAAATAATCAAAGCTTGAGGATGAGTTGGTTATTTGAATCAGCTGTGTAGTGCTAGGGGCAAAAAACTAGATGTGTACCCAGGGGGGGCCCAGGACAGAGTTTGGAAAACCCTGAGCTAGTTGACTGCTGTGGCTAACCAAAAATGACTTGTTTTGAAAGTTGGATCACCTATCCTTTGAGGGTTTAAAATTGTCCTTACACTATGATATTGAACATTCAAAGCAACTGGGACATGTCCATGGCAGTCATTGTTGTCCCCTTGGCTTGCTACAGAACTTCTGAGTGATAAGAACCACGAGCATCACCACCAATCATCCTACACCACTGAACACACAACTGTCATTACTATGACAACTAGAGTATCCATGTCAGCAATTGACTGTTGTCTGAAAACACACAAATTCGATTTGGGGTGCTTTCATAAATTCTACTCCGATTTCAGTGCACTCTCGTCTGTGTGCCAGAGCACAGAAAAACTGATGAATTCACAAAAGCTCAACACCCGTTGAATGTGGCCGGTGTCAGTAAACGTAGGAAAAAATAGTAATTAAATTGTTGCCAGCAGCAGAGTTGCAGTCACCAACTCTCTGGATAATATGAAAATAGCCTAACCATATCTGCTAGGGCGAGTTAAATGGGCAGAGTGAGGTGTTCTCTCATTTGTTTCTGGAAGTAGCTAGCAAGCTAGCCAACGTTAGCCAGTTAGCTTGGGTGTGTGACTGCCGTTGTGAGGGTAGAACATTCTGATCAACCCTACTCACCGGCCAGAGCGTCTAGGGTGCGCTCTGAATGCTCTGAGAGTGAAACACTCTGAATTTATGAACTGGACAATCTGACAAGGCTCTGAATTTATGAACGCCCAGAGCACACTGAGTGCACTCTGGCACTACAGATTAAATTTAAGAACACACCCATGGTCACTTGTAACTTCATGTTTGGACAGTCAGTATTGCAAAACTGATTTGTATTAAGGCCTGCAGTGTGAACAAGGGTTAACCTGTTGCCTCTACTTGGGACGCTTGCGTCCCAACTAGAGCTCTGGAAATGCAAATGCGCTACGCTAAATGCTAATAGTATTAGTTAAAACTCAAAAGTTCATTAAAATACACATGCAGGGTATCAAATTAAAGCTACACTCGTTGTGAATCCAGGCAACAAGTCCGATTTTTAAAATGCTTTTCGGCGACAGCATGAGAAGCTATTATCTGATAGCATGCACCAATACACTACAACAGAAAAGCACAGCAGGGGACGTAAACAAAATAATTAGCATTTCGGCGTTACACAAACCGCACAATAAAATAGAAAACAGTCATTACCTTTCACCATCTTCTTTGTTGGCACTCCTAGATGTCCCATAAACACTATTGGGTCTTTATTTCGATTAAATCGGGCCATATAAAGCCAAGATATCGTTATATGTAGACTGTGTGATAAACGAAAAAAACAGCGATTTCACAACGTAACGTCATTTTTAAAATTCAAAAAGTAGACGATAAACTTTCACAAAACACTTCGAAATACGTTTGTAATGCTACTTTAGGTATTAGTAAACGTTAATAAGCGATAAAAATCATCCGTAGGCGATGTAAATATCATTAGCTGTCGTCTTGGAAAAAATTTCAGGAGAGAGCTCTTCCGGAATGATCTGGGCGGAGACCGGAGGTAAGTCGTGCCCCTCTTTCGGTTCAACCAAGAATCAAAGAGGATTCAATTCACAAGACTCTAGACAACATGGGGATGCTGTGGGAGTTGAATGCTCGGTCTTATCTAATTCGGCTCACTGTTAACAATTGCTGGAAGTGGCGCAAGGATATTTATTTCCATTTTCTGTGATCAGGTTTTCCTGCGCTTTCCGATGTAACGCACGTTATGTAATAGCCACAGTCGTGATTTAACCAGTTTTAAAAACGTCCGAGGCTTTCCTATCCACACATTCTAACCATATGAACGTACTATATTCCTGGCATGAGTAGCAGGGCGCTGAAATGTTGCGCGATTTTTAACAAAATGTTCAAAAAAGTAGAGGCTCGACTGAAGAGGTTAAAAGATGGCAGTGCTTATTTGTTGTGTGTGTGTGTATTTTTACTGTAAAACCTTTTTACGCAACGCTACACAAACCATCATTTCAATAGATAGTTCCTCACAAATCACACATCAACACACTCACACACACAAGCACGCACAGTGAGTAAGCGGATATTGAACAGTACTATATACCTTTTAGTTCCACCAACAACTGGATTCAACTCTAGCATCTATAAGACATTCAGCAACCAGTGTTTCTATGTCTATCTGGGACGAAGACAATGACAGGGGGGAGAGAGAGAGAGAGAGAGAGAGAGAGAGAGAGAGAGAGAGAGAGAGAGAGAGAGAGAGAAGCGAGAGAGAGGAGAGAGAGAGAGAGAGTGAGAGAGCGAGAGAGAGAGCGAGAGAGAGAGAGAGGAGAGGCTTGGCAGATCATCATGTTCCTCCTCCCTGGGCATTAGCCTTGTTTTATGAGCCAGTCACAGCACATGATTCGCTCCAGCGTCGACAGCTGGAACACAGGAGGGCGAAGAGGGGGGTTTTGTTCACTGATTTATGATGAATGTGTTTAATAAGGAACCAGCTAGCTATCTTGAACAGGACAGATCTATAGAAAGGTGTGTTACTACTGTATAATCATTTTGCTTTGGATCTTTCTAACTGCTTTGAGTGCATCGTTAGTAGCAGCCTGCTGGTGTGATCTCATGATCTTTCCTGGATTTCTCCAAGATGAAGGAAATGTGTAATGTTCTCAAGCTCTGCATGTCTTCTGGAACCTGTACTGAGTAGCAGTGTGCACATAGACCGCAGTCACATAGAGGTAGCAGTCTTGAGTGAAGCTGCACATGACATTACGCAACAGAATATTCCCTATATCTCTCTCTTTCAAAGTTACTCTCACATCACACTTTCAAATGGTGGCCAGCAACGATAAGTAGGCTTTGAAGGGCTGGCTACAGTAAAACTAGTCTCTCTCTCTTTCTTGTGCTCTCATTCTGTGAAGTTGTGATAGAGGTAATCTCTAAGAGAGGAAGAGAGGAATGGAAGAGTGTGGTGGAGGCAGATCTATCACAGAGCGTCTGATTGGAGGTTCCATCCCGCCAGCAGGCTCTAATGAAGCTGTCTGGAAGGGAATCCTACCCTGACACCTTTACCCAGCATGTAACATTACACAGACACGCCTCAATCGCTCCATGCTGCATTGACATTATATGAATATGTATAGGACTGTATTTGTGTGTCAGACCTATGGGCCTATAATTCTGCCAAGTTAGGCCTGTGGCTGTATTGTGACCATGTTGACAGGGTTCTGCAGTAAGATCATTTTATTGGTGAAGGATTCATGCCTCACACACACTCAAACCTATCACACACATCCACAGTCATGCCATTAATCAGTGTTGTCAGTATTTAACATGGCGCAATCTTCAGTCTAAATGAATAGCATGTTTAACCCAGACAGCTTGTCTTGTTTCTCTGATGATAGGAAGTTCCTGGTCTGTTTCCCACTGCCAGCCAGAGGGGACAACAGCTCTATACAGCTGCCCTGCCCTGTGCTCTCCTGATGCCCACCCTGGCCGCTACTCTGCCTGCTCGCGTCTGACCAGTGTCAACATGCCTTGCGTCCCTCCGTCTAACGCTAGCTGACACAGTCTCCCCGGGCTCGTTGCGAGCCGCGCTCCGATCAGCGGCGGCATCTCGTTTGTAGTGGAATTACAAACCGGCAGACACATTGACCTATTCTTTTAGCTTTAGCATCAATGTCAGGCCTCGTTGAGGCGCCACGAGCCGCCTTCGAACACCGCCAGATAACCCGGCATGGCCGTCACCGCCGAACATCAAAGAGATAAATATAAACAGCTCTGCTAGCTAACACTGCCCTGGCAGGAGGAGAACGTTAACCCTTTGAGCAGAGCACCAGTGGGACAACATCAAACGTGGCCAGGGGGGAAGGCTTTAGTTTAGCGTGTTGCTAGGAAAACATTAGTGAGCCCAGCACTAGCTACTCTCTATCACTGCCTGCCTACAGTGGTTGCTATAGAGACAGTTGAAGAGCTGAGGAACGTAGAAAAGAGAGAGATGGTCACTGGTGACGGCTGGTTGGTTAACAAGGATAATTGTTTCACTTCAATATTTAATGTTATTGATAAAAATTGGACGTAATGGAGTGTGTGTTGTCTTCTCTCCGTCTGTCATTTTACCTTGGCCTTTTTAAGGAATGCATTTGCAGCACTTATTGTCAAACAGTGACCAGGGTTGCAAAGTTCGGTTAACTTTCCCAAAATACCCCAGTTTTCCAGAAATTACGGTTGGAATATTCCCAGAATTAAGAGGGAATAAGCAGAAAATTTGGAATCCTCCAACCAGGATTTCTCCCAAAAAATTACACTTTGGAACCCTGGTCTGGCAAGAGCAGAAGGATTACAGTACACAGAAGAGTTCATGGTGGTTTCACTGAGTATGTTACAGAATCACAGCAGTCGCCTTGTATCAATATATCCCAGTGTTCAGGATCCCCATTGTTCCTGGTGTTTGCTCTCGTTCTACGCCTGCTTTATTGTCAAGAGTATGTCGTAGGCGTTAGCCTGAGGGCAGCACACACACACTCCTCACTCTGTCTCTCTGACTCTCCTCACTGACAGGGCTCCAAATCTCTCCTCTGTATATTCTCTTTCTCTCTCTCACTCTCTCTTTCTTTCTCTGGAATTGAATCCCGGCCTAGGGCTATCATGGAAGTAGCGTTGTCGGCATATGAGTTTATAGTCATCCATGTCAACAGAAAGTGGTGTGTGACACACTTTGACCTGTCCAAATCTCAGGTACGCAGTATTACTGTATTAGTCCCAGGTCCAGCAAGCAATGTCTGTCTATGGAGACTGATGGTGTTCTCATCTTCTTAATAAACGGTGTGCATGGTAGGACTCAGGCTCTCTCCTGCCATTTAGATGTAATATGATCTCCCCCTCAGAGAGAGAGGAAGAATGGGGGAGGTGAAAGTCTCTGTGAGTGTTAAAGGAGATTACTGCCTTATTGCTCTGAGACTCTCCTCTCTGGCATGCCTGACCCTACACACACACACACACACACACACACACACACACACACACACACCATTCCCTGAGAAGGTAACAATAAATCAGTCCAGATTGTGCGCAAGTGGCAGAGACAGAATAACAGGCCAAGGTTGAGCAAGAAAGGAAGAGAGAGGAAAATATATTGGGAGACAAAGAAATATAGGATGATGACAAACAAGACAACAAAACAAGATCTCATAGTTTCCCTTGGAAATCCGACAGTATTATGGATGAACGTATTTTTAATGCATTAATTCTGCATGGTTACAGGGTATAAACAGAAACAACTAAAACGTTAACAGTTTAAGCATTAATTTAAGTGGTTAAAGGGGCAATCAGCAGATGTTACATCCATTTTACTTAGAAATGTATCCTGTTTTAGGGAAGACCCAGATGCAGACAGTGTGGAAGTAACACAAGTTTATTACTAGAACAGGGGGCAGGTCAAGGGCAGGCAGAGGTCAGTAATCCTGTTCAGAGTCCAAAAGGTACAGAGCAGCAGGCAGGCTCAGGGTCAGGGCAGGCAGAGGTCAGTAAATCCTGTTCAGAGTCCAAAAGGTACAGAGCAGCAGGCAGGCTCAGGGTCAGGGCAGGCAGAGGTCAATGATCCAGTGTGGTGGAACAAGGTACAGGATGACAGGCAGGCTCAGGGTCAGGGCAGGCAGAGGTCAATGATCCAGTGTGGTGGGACAAGGTACAGGATGACAGGCAGTCTCAGGGTCAGGGCAGGCAGAGGTCAATGATCCAGTGTGGTGGGACAAGGTACAGGATGACAGGCAGGCTCAGGGTCAGGGCAGGAAGAATGGTCAAAATCGGGAAAGCTAGAAAACAGGAACTATAGAAAAAAGATAAGACCAAGGGGAAAAACGCTTGTAGGCTTGACGGACAAAACGAACTGGCAACAGACAAACAGAGAACACAGGTATAAATACACTTGGGGATAATGGGAAAGATGGGCGACACCTGGAGGGCGGTGGAGACAAGCACAAAGACAGGTGAAACAGATCAGAGGGTGAAAAAATGATATGTAGCCATTGATTCTTGAAAAATATAACTTATAAATGCCTTATAAATCAGAACCCAAAATATATGCTTGTTTTTGCTCCTATGATTGTAACAAAGAAAATTATAATAATATAATTTTGATATCATAGATGGTCAGTCCTTGTATCCATAGCTGTCTATGAATTTGAGAGGTTACATTTCTCCAATCCCATCCCTCAGCTTTTTAACAAACCTGGGGCGTTATTGTTATTGTTTCTACTGCTGATTGTCGCTTTAAAGGGATACTTCAGGATTTTGGCAATGACGACCTTTATCTACTACCCCAGAGTCATATGAACATTTATGTCTCTGAATGCTGGAATAGTAGCTGAAGGGCTTCATTGCCAAAATCCCGAAGTAAATCCCAAAGTATCCCTTTAAGGTTAGGTTTATGGTTTTGGGAAGGCTTAAAACAAAATAATAAAATAACAACTCATTATTACCACCAAGTATCATCAAGTATTCTCGACTCTCTAGAGCATTGTGAACTGTGGTGGGGCAGTGGTCTGAGCAACATGCTTCGGCTCTGAGCATCACGAGTCCCTGCCCAGTGCTGTGCAATTGTATTTTTATTGTTTTTGTGAGTGCCGAGGAAGGCATATATCGATGTTCTCAGGACCTTTTAAAACGCCCAAAATCGAAGTCTATTTCTAGTGATCAGGCTGAGAAAACAAACAACAGGAAGAAAAGCTGAGAAAACCAGAGCTGACAGACAGTGGATTGATAAAGCCAGAGCGGTTTGTGTTCCTGCTCCATGTGCTATGCGTGGGATCAGTGGGAGAGGTGGAGTTAGGAGAGGTGAGGAGGCGAGTGGGCACGGGGGTTTGTAGGAGGGGGAGCTCTGAGCAGTCTGGTGGTAGGAGGGGTGGGGGCAAAAGAGAAAGACCTTTTCCTGGACCACTGAGGACATTCACCAGAAACCTCAATCAGAGAGAGAGAGAGAGAGAGAGAGAGAGAGAGAGAGCAAGAGAGAGGAACAGAGAAATAAAGAGAAATAGACAGGAACAGAGAGAAGAGGGAGAGCGGGAGAAAGAGAAAGTTGCAATCAGTTGTGCAACTGACTAGGTATCCCCTTTCCATCGCCCCTGTGAGAGAGAGCGAGCGAGAGAGAGAGAGGGCCTGGAGAGCGAGAGAGCGGCGAGAGAGAGAGGGCGCGGACATCCAGACAGTTACTGTAAGATAGTATATTCTGAATACTGTAGTTTCCAGTCCAATACATGCTCATTCTAACTCTTAGATAGATATAGTTCAGTGTTCATCATCATTGTGTACTGGTGAAGTGGGCTTTCTGCCATAACAGCTGACATGCAGAAGACAGACTTTAAAGAGTTAGCTTGTGCCATAACAGAGGACCCTGCAGTGGCCAGAAGACAGACTGTAAAGAGTTATCTTGTGCCATAACAGAGGACCCTGCAGTAACCAGAAGACAGACAGTGAAGCGTTATCTTTGCCCTTGGTGTCACGTCTACTCCCGCTTCTCTCCTCCAGCATTCTACGTGGCCGGTATGCTAACCACCTGTCCTGGCATCCATCATTACGCACACCTGGCATCCATCATTACGCACACCTGGCATCCATCATTACGCACACCTGGCATCCATCATTACGCACACCTGGCATCCATCATTACGCACACCTGGCATCCATCATTACGCACACCTGGCATCCATCATTATGCATACTTGCAGATCATCATGATACTCACCTGGACCCCATTACCTTCCTGATTACCTCCCCTATATCTGTCACTCCCTTGGGTTCCTTCCTCAGTCAGTATTGTTACTGTGTTCATGTGTAAACGCCACTGTTATGTTGTCTCATTTCATGTTTGTTGTTTTATTAAACGTTTCACCTGCACTTGCCTCTCGACTCACAGCGTCTCCGTTACAGAATACTGACTCAAGCAATGGAAGTAGCAGGAAAACCGAATATAAGACTCTTTCTCTGTCTCTTGATAACTCTTTATCAATTAAATCAATTTAGCCTCAAATAAATAATGAAACATGTTCAATTTGGTTTAGATAATGCAAAAACAAAGTTTTGGAGAAGAAAGTAATATGTGCCATGTAAAAATGTGCCATGTAAAAAAGCTAAAGATTAAGTTCTTTGCTCAGAACATGAGAACATATGAAAGTTGGTGGTTCCGTTTAACATGAGACTTCAATATTCCAAGGTAAGAGGTTTTAGGTTGTAGTTAATATAGTATTTATAGGACTATTTCTCTCTATACCATTTGTATTTCATATACCTTTGACTATTGGATGTTCTTATAGGCACTATAGTATTGCCTGTGTAACAGTATAGCTTTCGTCCCCCTCCTTGCCCCTACCTGGGCTCGAACCAGGAACACATCGACAACAGCCACAATCGATTATTCGTTTATTATTTCAGTGAAATACGGAACCGTTCTGTATTTCATCTCACGGGTGGCATCCCTAAGTCTAAATATTCCTGTTACATTGCACAACCTTCAATGTATGTCATAATTATGTAAAATTCAGGGAAATTAGTTCGATATGAGCCAGGCAGCCCAAACTGTTACATATACCCTGACTCTGCGTGCAATGAACGCAAGAGATGTGACACAATTTCACCTGGTTAATATTGCCTGCTAAACTGGATTAGTAGTTATAACTAGTGATTATGATTGATTGTTTTTTATAAGATAAATTTAGCTAGCTAGCAATTTACCTTGGCTTCTACTGCATTCGTGTAACAGGCAGGCTACTCGTGGAGTGTAATGGTTAGAGCGTTGGACTAGTTAACTGTGCGGTTGCAAGATTGAAACCCCTGAGCTGACAAGGTGAAAATCTGTTGTTCTGCCCCTGAACAAGGCAGTTAACCCACAGTTCCTAGGCAGTCATTGAAAATAAGAATGTGTTCTTAATTAACTGACTTGCCTAGTTAAATAAAAAGGTATAAAAAGTTTTTTAATTTAAAAAAGAATAATAATCGGAAATCGGCGCCCCAAAATACCCTAATTAATCGGCCATTCGATTAATCGGTCGACCTCTACTCTAGAGAGTTCCCCCTTCTGATGACCAGGTGGCGAATCGCATCTCTGCATGTCTGGCAGACATATCAGTGTGGATGACGGATCACCACCTCAAGCTGAACCTCGGCAAGACGGAGCTGCTCTTCCTCCCGGGGAAGGACTGCCCGTTCCATGATCTCGCCATCATGGTTGACAACTCCATTGTGTCCTCCTCCCAGAGCGCTAAGAACCTTGGCGTGATCCTGGACAACACCCTGTCGTTCTCAACTAACATCAAGGCGGTGGCCCGTTCCTGTAGGTTCATGCTCTACAACATCCGCAGAGTACGACCCTGCCTCACACAGGAAGCGGCGCAGGTCCTAATCCAGGCACTCGTCATCTCCCGTCTGGATTACTGCAACTCGCTGTTGGCTGGGCTCCCTGCCTGTGCCATTAAACCTCTACAACTCATCCAGAACGCCGCAGCTCGTCTGGTGTTCAACCTCCCCAAGTTCTCTCACGTCACCCCGCTCCTCCGCTCTCTCCACTGGCTTCCAGTTGAAGCTCGCATCCGCTACAAGACCATGGTGCTTGCCTACGGAGCTGTGAGGGGAACGGCACCTCAGTACCTCCAGGCTCTGATCAGGCCCTACACCCAAACAAGGGCACTGCGTTCATCCACCTCTGGCCTGCTCGCCTCCCTACCACTGAGGAAGTACAGTTCCCGCTCAGCCCAGTCAAAACTGTTCGCTGCTCTGGCCCCCCAATGGTGGAACAAACTCCCTCACGACGCCAGGACAGCGGAGTCAATCACCACCTTCCGGAGACACCTGAAACCCCACCTCTTTAAGGAATACCTAGGATAGGATAAAGTAATCCCTCTCACCCCCCCCTTAAAAGATTTAGATGCACTACTGTTCCACTGGATGTCATAAGGTGAATGCACCAATTTGTAAGTCGCTCTGGATAAGAGCGTCTGCTAAATGACTTAAATGTAAATGTAATGTAAATGTCTGGGACAGGTAGCATGTCCGGTGAACAGGTCAGGTTTCCATAGCCGCTGGCAGAAGAGTTGAAACTGGAGCAGCAGCACGGCCAGGTGGACTGGGGACAGCAAGGAGTTTATCAGGCTAGGTAGTCCTGAGGCATGGTCCTAAGGCTCAGGTCCTCCGAGAGAAAGAAAGAAAGAATTAGAGAGAGCATACTTAAATTCACACAGGACACCAGATAAGACAGGAGAAATACTCCAGATATAACAGACTGACCCTAGCCCCCGACACAAACTACTGCAGCATAAATACTGGAGGCTGAGACAGGAGGGGTCGAGAGACACTGTGGTCCGATGATATCCCGGACAGGGCCAAACAGGCAGGATATAACCCCACCCACTTTGCCAAGGCACAGTCTCCACTACAGAGGACTCAATGAGATTACCACGACGTACCGTTACCCTCTCCCGTTGGTGCCGGCAGCCATCGAACAGTTCGGCGGGGGCCAGTACTTTACCAGACTGGACCTGCGGAGTGCTTGCAATCTCATCTGCATCCGGGAGAGGGATGAGTCAAAGACTGCGTTTAGCACAATGGCTGGTCACTACGAGTACTTGGCAATGCCATTTGGCTTAGCCAATGCTCCATCAGTGTTCCAGTTGATGAGTTGTTCAGGGACATGCTTGGACATCAGGTGGTCGTGTATATCGATGACATCTTGATCTACTCGGCTACCCTGGAGGATCACATCACTCACGTTCAAGCAGTCCTGGAATGACCTCCTGGCTAACCACCTGTTCATCAAGGCTGAGAAGTGCCAATTGCATCAGAGGGCTGTTTCCTTCTTAGGCTACCAAATCAGCCCACAGGAAGTGAGGGTTGACGACAAGAAGGTAGATGCGGTCAGTTCATGACCAGTCCCAACCACCATAGAAGGGTTACAAAGGTTTTTGGGGTTTGCCAACTTCTACCACCGTTTCATCAGGAACTTCAGCTCAGTCACTGCTCCTCTCACTTTTCTCTTTAAGGGATGCACTCGTAGGTTGGTGTGGAGCCCGGCAGCCGACGAGGCCTTCTGTCTACTCAAGGGACGTTTCACCTCTGCCCCGTTGCGCAAACATCCAGACCCCACGATATTGTGTGTGTGTGTGTGTGTGTGTTTCTGGACCTCCCCCTGCCAAACAACACACAAGTTGTGCGGAAGTACCATGGAGAGTGGAGAGGTGTGTGTTGTGGTCGAGGAGACGGGAACACAAGGAGGAGGAGAGGAGCACTAGGGTGGATTACAAGAAGGAAACATTAACGGCACATTATTAACTAAATATTGATGAAGTCATATCAAGAGATTCTTGTTCCATTATTCAGAGTTACAGGGGATGAGTAGAGGGGGAAAGGGGGATAAGTGGAAGGGGGAAAGGGGATGAGTGGAAGGGGGAAAGGGGGATGAGTGGAGGGGGAAGGGGGATGAGTGGAGGGGGAAAGGGGGATGAGTGAAGGGGATGGAAGGGGGAAAGGGGGATGAGTGGAAGGGGGATGAATGGAGGGGGAAGGGGGATGAGTGGAAGGGGGAAGGGGGAAGAGTGGAAGGGGGATAAGTGGAAGGGGGAAAGGGGGTGAGTGGAGGGGGAAGAGTGGAGGGGGGAAAGGGGGATAAGTGGAAGGGGATGAGTGGAAGAGGGGGAGGAGTGAAGGGGGGAAGGGGGATAAGTGGAAGGGGGAAAGGGGGATGAGTGGAAGAGGGGAAGAGTGGAGGGGGAAAGGGGGATGAGTGGAAGAGGGGAAGAGTGGAGGGGGAAAGGGGGATGAGTGGAAGAGGGGAAGAGTGGAGGGGGAAAGGGGGATGCGTGGAAGGGGGAAAGGGGGATGCGTGGAAGGGGAAAGAGGGATGAGTGGAAGGGGGAAAGAGGGATGAGTGGAAGGGGGAAAGAGGGATGAGTGGAGGGGGAAAGGGGGATGAGTGGAAGAGGGGAAGTGGAAGAGGGAAGAGTGGAGGGGGAAAGGGGGATGTGTGGAAGGGGGAAAGGGGGATGCGTGGAAGGGGGAAAGGGGGATGCGTGGAAGGGGAAAGGGGGATGCGTGGAAGGGGGAAAGGGGGATGAGTGGAAGGGGGAAAGAGGGATGAGTGGAAGGGGGAAAGGGGAAGAGTGGAGGGGGAAAGGGGGATGAGTGGAAGAGGGAAGAGGGGAAGAGTGGAGGGGGAAAGGGGGATGAGTGGAAGAGTGGAGGGGGAAAGGGGGATGAGTGGAAGGGGGAAAGAGGGATGAGTGGAAGGGGGAAAGGGGGATAAGTGGAAGGGGGAAAGGGGGATGAGTGGAGGGGGATGAGTGGAAGGGGGAAAGGGAAAGCTGGAGGTGAGTGGAGAAAGGCTTGACTGACAGTGTGCTAACCTACACACTGACACACACACACCTAAATAATACAATATGAATCTAAAGCACACCCACACACATATAGCAACCATTATATAAACACAAAACAGGCATACAGTAACTTACAGTATGTATCATCATACAAGCTCACGCACACATATACACACACACACACACACACACACACACACACACACACACACACACACACACACACATTAAAACGCATTGAGGGGGAGCTTTTTCCAAACCAGTGATGAGGATATAACACATAATTGATAACATTTCTACATCATTTTTACCATAACAGAAAGATGAGTGTACAGCTCTCTGCACCTCTAAATATAATTGTTATATCTTTGCCACTCTCTCTCTCGTTTCACCACCTATCTTTCTCCTCCTTCCCTCCTTCTTGTCTTGCCTAGTTCCTGTCCTTCTGGCTGGGTAAAGCTCAGCGGTGGCCCTGTGCTCTAGTGACTCACTCTGTGTGTGTTCATTGCTCTGGAATGGGGAAACAAATTGGTTTGTTTTCACTTCTCTGCTCCGTACCCTGTGCGATTTTCTAGGCAACTGTCAGAACGCGGCTATGTAACCTTAAGCAGGCTTCCCTGCGTGAGTGAGTGTGTTTGTGTGTGAGGACAATTTCCATCAGAACAGCAGGTTAGAGTCCACAGTAGCCTTCAGGTCTAAGACAGCCAGATGCATACTGCAGCACCTTATATCTGGCCTGTTGATGGGCTGTTCTTGATCATCTGAAAGATCATAAGAGCACCTGTATTAGAATGCTTCTGCTCCACTTCTCACAGCCACGGAGGAACCCTGGGTCTGCCCTCATTCGCAACCTCCCTTAGTGCACACACAATCACACAATCACACATGCACACTGCCAGGAAAAGAGAGGAACTATACCACCACCTACAAACACAAAGGGGTGAGAGTGGGTACAGCACAGCCCAACTTCCGCTGGGGTGTGTGTGTGTGTGTGTGTGGACAGCCCGCCAGGTGTCTTCTCAGTATGTGTTCAACAACAGTAAACACAGAGGCTGATGACGATGATGTCAAACCCACACCTGACCTTATCTCCTCTAACAATCTCTCTCCATCTCTCCATCTTTCATTCTCTCCATCTTATCTGATTCTCCATCTCTCCCTCACCCATCTCTACAACATTCCCTCCTTGTTTTTCTCCATCCCCTTTTAGCATCACTCACTTTCTCTACCTATTCTCTCTTTACAAACTGTTCCTCCATCCATATTCTCCACTTTACCACTCCATCCCTCCACCTCTGTCCTTTCCCCCCTCACCCTCTCATGCCTTCTTTGTCTCTCATCCTCCATCTCGCTCTTTCTCTTTCCATCCCACTTCTCCATTCTCTCCCCAAACCCTCCTCTCCTCTACCCTCCTCTCCTCCAAACCCTCCTCTCCCCAAACCCTCCTCTACCCTCCTCTCCTCTCCCCATACCCTCCCCTCTCCTCCCCTCCTCTACCCTCCTCTCCTCTACCCAGTGGTGTAAAAAGTACCCAATTGTTATACTTGAGTAAAAGTATAGATACCTCAATAGAAAGTTACTCAAGTAAAAGTGAAAGTCACCCAGTAAAATACTACTTGAGTAAAAGTTTTAAAGTATTTGGATTTAAATATACTTAAGTATCAAAAGTAAATGTAATTGCTAAAAAAAAATGCTTAGGTATATAAAGTAAAAGTATAAATAACTTAAATGGGCAGATAAATGTATTTTCTCCTTCCTAAAATAGTCAGATAAATCTCTTTTCTCCTTCCTAAAGGGCAGATAAATCTATTTTCTCCTTCCTAAATGACAGATGTATCTCTTTTCATGAGACCAGAGAGAGGGCAAGAGACAGAGGGGTGGAGCCCAGAGAGATATAATTTGAGACAAACAAATATAGAAATATGGATAGATACTATTCTGTACAGTTATGTGAAGATAAGGACAGTACATAAGGACACAGTGCATAAGGACATTACATATGGACAGTACACAAGGACAGTACATAAGGAAATGGTGTATGAGGACATTACAAAATTACACCATGCATAAGGACACCGTGCATAAGGATAGTAGATAAGAACGCAATGCATAAGGACAGTACATAAGGGCATAAGTACATAACGACACAGTACATAACGACAGTGCATAAGGACAGTACATAACAACACAGTGCATAAGGACAGTACATAACAACACAGTGCATAAGGACAGTACATAACAACACAGTACATAACGACACAGTGCATAAGAACAGTACATAACGACACAGTGCATAAGGACAGTACATAACAACACAGTGCATAAGGACAGTACATAACGACACAGTACATAACGACAGTGCATAAGGACAGTACATAACAACACAGTGCATAAGGACAGTACATAACAACACAGTGCATAAGGACAGTACATAACACAGTGCATAAGGACAGTACATAACAACACAGTGCATAAGGACAGTACATAACGACACAGTGCATAAGGACAGTACATAAGGACACAGTACATAAGGACAGTACATAACAACACAGTGCATAAGGACAGTACATAAGGACACAGCACATAAGGACAGTACATAATGACACAGTACATAAGAACAGTACATAATGGCAGTACATAATGGCAGTGCATAAGGACAGTACATAAGGACAGTACATAAGGACACAGTGCATAAGGACAGTACATAACGATACAGTGCATAAGGGCACAGTACATAAGGACACTGTGTATAAGGACAGTACAAAAGGACACAGTGCATAGGGACAGTACATAAGGTCACAGTACATAAGAACACAATGCATAAGGACAGTACATAAGGGCACAGTACATAATGACACAGTAGTACATAATGACACAGCAGCACATAATGACAGTGTATAAGGACAGTACATAACAACACAGTACACAAGGACACAGTGCATAAGGACAGTATATAAGGACACAGTGCATAAGGACAGTACATAGGGGCACAGTACATAATGACACAGCACATAAGAACAGTACATAATGACAGTGCATAAGGACAGTACACAAGGACACAGTGCATAAGAACAGTGCATAAGGACACAGTGCATAAGGACACAGTGCATAAGGACAGTACATAGGACACAGTACATAATGATACAGTGCATAAGGACAATATATAAGGACACAGTGTATAAGGACTTAGTGCATAAGGACACAGTACGTTCTGAGACCGTGCCTCTATGCTTGGATCATAACACTCTCCGTCTTCAAGGTCAAAGCTCCACACTAGGGTGGCAGCCAGCTGTCTGGCCAATCAACTGGGCGGGCGGGTAGGGTAAGGTGGGTTCTCTCCCATCTTCAGGGCTTATAGGAGAGAGGGTAAGGTGGGTTCAAAGTCCACAGAAAGCATAAGGCTGAGGGGGTGGGGTAAGGGATTAGAGGGATAGGGTTGAGGGGGTGGAGTAAGGAGTAGAGGGATAGGTTTGGGGGGGTAAGGGGTAGAGGGATAGGTGTGAGGGGGGTGGGGTAAGGGGAAGAGAGATAGGGGTGAGTGGGTGGAGGAAGAGAGGGTATTATTGGGAGAAGGAGAGGGTGATGGCGGAGGCAAAGAGGAGGTGAGCCAATCATCTTGCTCACTTGACCCCTTCAATTACCAGGGTGACGGTTAATTATCATGGAGGTAAACTCCAGTAATTACTGCGTTGAGTCTCGGACAAAAGGCCACACATACACACAAACACACTTGCAGCTCACACACACGTTGCTATGGATACATACAAACTGGAAGACACAGAGAGAAAGAGAAATAGGAGAAGATAAAGAGAAGGGAGTAAAAAAGAATATGGAAAAGAGCGAGAAAGCAAACCAGAGGATACAAAGGTGGAATGTCATGGTAACAACCTACATCAGCCTACAGTAGCAGTGTGGTGGTAACAACCTACATCAGCCTACAGTAGCAGTGTGATGGTAACAACCTACATCAGTCTACAGTAGCAGTGTGGTGGTAACAACCTACATCAGCCTACAGTAGCAGTGTGGTGTAACAACCTACATCAGCCTACAGTAGCAGTGTGGTAACAACCTACATCAGCCTACAGTAGCAGTGTGGTAACAACCTACATCAGCCTACAGTAGCAGTGTGGTAACAACCTACATCAGCCTACAGTAGCAGTGTGGTAACAACCTACATCAGCCTACAGTAGCAGTGTGGTGGTAACAACCTACATCAGCCTACAGTAGCAGTGTGGTGGTAACAACCTACATCAGCCTACAGTAGCAGTGTGGTGGTAACAACCTACATCAGCCTACAGTAGCAGTGTGGTGTAACAACCTACATCAGCCTACAGTAGTAGTGTGGTAACAACCTACATCAGCCTACAGTAGCAGTGTGGTAACAACCTACATCAGCCTACAGTAGTAGTGTGGTAACAACCTACAGTAGTAGTGTGGTAACAACCTACATCAGCCTACAGTAGCAGTGTGGTAACAATCTACATCAGCCTACAGTAGTAGTGTGGTAACAACCTACATCAGCCTACAGTAGCAGTGTGGTAACAACCTACATCAGCCTACAGTAGTAGTGTGGTAACAACCTACATCAGCAGTGTGGTGTAACAACCTACATCAGCAGTGTGGTGTAACAACCTACATCAGCAGTGTGGTGTAACAACCTACATCAGCCTACAGTAGCAGTGTGGTGGTAACAACCTACATCAGCCTACAGTAGCAGTGTGGTGGTAACAACCTACATCAGCCTACAGTAGTAGTGTGGTAACAACCTACATCAGCAGTGTGGTGTAACAACCTACATCAGCAGTGTGGTGTAACAACCTACATCAGCCTACAGTAGCAGTGTGGTAACAACCTACATCAGCCTACAGTAGCAGTGTGGTGGTAACAACCTACATCAGCCTACAGTAGCAGTGTGGTGGTAACAACCTACATCAGCCTACAGTAGCAGTGTGGTGTAACAACCTACATCAGCCTACAGTAGCAGTGTGGTAACAACCTACATCAGCCTACAGTAGCAGTGTGGTAACAACCTACATCAGCAGTGTGGTGGTAACAACCTACATCAGCCTACAGTAGTAGTGTGGTAACAACCTACATCAGCCTACAGTAGCAGTGTGGTAACAACCTACATCAGCCTACAGTAGTAGTGTGGTGTAACAACCTACATCAGCCTACAGTAGCAGTGTGGTGTAACAACCTACATCAGCAGTGTGGTGTAACAACCTACATCAGCCTACAGTAGTAATGTGGTAACAACCTACATCAGCAGTGAGGTGGTAACAACCTACATCAGCCTACAGTAGTAGTGTGGTAACAACCTACATCAGCCTACAGTAGCAGTGTGATGGTAACAACCTACATCAGCCTACAGTAGCAGTGTGGTAACAACCTACATCAGTCTACAGTAGCAGTGTGGTAACAACCTACATCAGCCTACAGTAGCAGTGTGGTAACAACCTACATCAGCAGTGTGGTGTAACAACCTACATCAACCTACAGTAGTAATGTGGTAACAACCTACATCAGCAGTGTGGTGTAACGACCTACATCAGTGTACAGTAGCAGTGTGAAGGTAACAACCTACATCAGCCTACAGTAGCAGTGTGATGGTAACAACCTACATCAGCCTACAGTAGCAGTGTGAAGGTAACAACCTACATCAGCCTACAGTAGTAGTATGGTAACAACCTACATCAGCAGTGTGGTGTAACAACCTACATCAGCCTACAGTAGTAATGTGGTAACAACCTACATCAGCAGTGTGGTGTAACGACCTACATCAGTGTACAGTAGCAGTGTGATGGTAACAATCTACATCAGCCTACAGTATCAGTGTGATGGTAACAACCTACATCAGCCTACAGTAGCAGTGTGGTGCTAACAGCCTACAGTAGCTCTGTGGTGTGTTGTTGGACACAGTGGCAGACACTTCGTAAGACAAACTAAGATCTCTAGGGATATAAAGGTGTTTCAGCTTTAAAAACAACATTTCTTCTGTTAGGAAGGAGAATGTAAGGTGATCCAGAAAATGAAGCCTACAGAGATGGTCGCTTCACTTCGCGTTCTTCGGAATCTTTGCAGTTTTTTGTTTTATTATTTCTTACATTGTTACCCCAGGAAATCTTAAGTCTTATTACATACAGCCGGGAAGAACTATTGGATTTGAAAGCAACGTCAACTCACCAACTTTATGACCAGGCATACGACTTTCCAGAAGCGGATCTTCTGTTTGGACCACCACCCAGGACAATGGATCAGATCCCAGTAGGCGACCCAAAACAACGACGCCGATGAAGGGGCAGACGGAGCGGCCTCCTGGTCAGGCTCCGTAGACGGGCACATTCTTCAACACTCCCGAGTATACTACTTGCCAATGTCCAGTCTCATGACAACAACATAGACGAAATTCAAACAAGGGTTGCCTTCCAGAGAGACATCAGAGATTGCAACATTCTCTGTTTCACGGGAACATGGCTCACTCGGGATATGTTATCAGAGTCGGTACAGCCACCCGGTTTCTTCACGCATCGCGCTGACAGAAACAAACATCTCTCTGGTAAGAAGAAGGGTGGGGGGGTATGCCTTATGATTAACGAGACGTGGTGTGATCATAACAACATACAGGAACTCAAGTCCTTTTGTTCGCCTGACCTAGAATTGCTTACAATCAAATGCCGACCGCATTATCTACCAAGAGAATTCTCTTCGATTATAATCACAGCCGTGTATATCCCCCCAAGCAGACACCTCGGAGGGCTTGAAAGAACTTCATTGGACTCTATGTAAACTGGAAACCATATATCCTGAGGCTGCATTTATTGTAGCTGGGGCTTTTAACAAGGCTAATCTGAAAACATCAGTATATCGAATGCGCGACCCGGGCTGGCAGCATTCTGGATCATTGCTACTCTAATTTCCGCAACGCATACAAAGCCCTCCCTCGCTCTCCTTTCGGCAAATCTGACCACGACTCCATTTTGTTGCTCCCAACCGATAGACAGAACCTAAAACAGAAAGCGCCTGTGCTCAGGTCTGTTCAATGCTGGTCCAACCAATAGGATTCCACTCTTCAAGATTGCTTTGATCACGTGGACTGGGATATGTTCTGGATAGCCTCAGACAACAACATTTATGTATACGCTGATTCGGTGAGTGAGTTTATTAGCAAGTGCATCGGTGATGTGTAAGAATGGTGCTCATCAGCATTTAACACCATAGTACCGTCCAAACTCGTCAGACCGACGGGCTGCCCCCAGGTGGTGAGGGTAGGCAACAACATCTCCACCCCGCTGATCCTCAACACTGGGGCCCCACAAGGGTGCGTTTTCAGCCCTCTCCTGTACTCCCTGTTCACCCATGACTGCGTGGCCATGCACACCAACTCAATCATCAAGTTTGCAGACGACACAACAGTGGTAGGCTTGATTACCAACAATGACGAGATGGCCTACAGAGAGGAGTTGAGGGCTCTCGGAGTGTGGTGTCAGGAAAATAACCTCACACTCAACAAAACAAAGGAGATGATTGTGGACTTCAGCAGAGGGAGAACCCCCCTATCCACATCGACGGGACAGTAGCGGAGAAGGTGGAAAGTTTTAAGTTCCTCGGCATACACATCACGGACAAACTGAAATGGTTGACCCACAAAGACAGCGTGGTGAAGAAGGCAACAGCACCTCTTCAAACTCAGGAGGCTGAAGAAATTTGGCTTGTCATCAAAAACATTCAAACTTTCACCGCCTGGTATGGCAACTGCTCTGCCCACAACCGCAAAGCTCTCCAGAGGGTAGTGAGGTCTGCACAACATATCACCGAGGGCAAACTACCTGCCCTCCAGGACACCTATAGCACCCGATGTCACAGGATGGCCAAAAAGATCATCAAGGACAACAACCAACCGAGCCACTGCCTGTTCACCCCGCTATCATCCAGAAGCCGAGGTCAGTACAGGTGCATCAAAGCTGGGACCGAGAGACTGAAAAACAGCTTCTATCTCAAGGCCATCAGACTGATAAACAGCCATCACTAAAATTGAGTAGCTGCTGCCAACATACTGACTCAATCTCTAGTCACTTGAATAATTAAAAATGGGATGTAATAGATGTATCACTAGACACTTTAAACAATGCCACTTTATATAATGTTTACATACCCTACATTACTCATCTCATATGCATATACTGTACTCTATGCCATCTACTGCATCTTGCCTATGCCGCACGGCCATCACTTATCATTATATTTATATGTACATATTCTTATTCATTCCTTTACACTTGTGTGTGTATAAAGTAGTAGGTGGGAAATTGTTTGATTACTTGTTAGATATTACAGCACGGTCGGAACTAGAAGCACAAGCATTTTGCTACACTCGCATTAACATCTGCTAACCATGTGTATGTGACCAATAAAATTAGATTTGATTTGTAACAGCTTGACTGTATAATCAATAGCTATGATTTGCATGTATATACTATGATGAGAATGTGTGGACAAGGTAACTATGAAATGTAAAGAACACACACGCATACAATTTAACACTTCTCATTACCTTGCTCTCTCTCTCGTTAGTTGGCAGTAGGTGTTGCGTGGCCCTCCACAGCACAGAGCCCAGTAGCTGATGGGATAGGACAGAACAGACTACAGTAACTCCACTACACTACATGATGCCATGAGCAATCAGGAAGACATGTCACAATGGTGAAATGAGCAACCAGGTGGACTTGTCTGGAAGATTACAAAAGCAACCAGAAAGACTTGTCTTGAAGTTTCAAGTAGCAAAATTATTCAACAAGATACACCCTGGCATATTGACCCTACATCCTTACAGAGTAGACACCTAACACACACACACACACACACACACACACACACACACACACACAGTTAAACTTTAGACAGATGGGTTAGAGTGTCAAGACCCATCTCCTTACCCCCATGCCAACACCCTTAAACACACACACACACACTTGAACTTTAGACAGATGGGTCTTGACACTAACCCATCTCCTTACCCCCATGCCAACACCCTTAAACACACACACACGATATGCTTGACACGTTGCATAAGCCATCACTGAGCGTATCTCTCCGATACGGAGTGTATTGGTAACCATAGTGGATGCTCTTCAGATGCACTTCTAGGAAGTCTATTACCGACTAGATCTGAAGGCTTGTGGGATATTTATTAAGGTATGAGAAACACAAAGCTTAGCTTCATTCTTAGCTGTTAGGTTGTGGATGTTTTGCTAGTTGAAAGTGTTTAGGAGAAGGTTAGTTAGACTAAGCAACAAAAGATGCTGCAAAATAAAAAAGTACCCATTTACCATACTCTTGATCCAAACTTCCAGGTAAAACTAAGAATAGGCTGTGAAGAGCCTCATTTCATAATTCCTGACAAGACACTTGTCCAATACACTGGATATAGGGATGGCGCATGCCAGGGTATATTCTGCCACCTAGAGACTACATCACTTCTCTTCCAACTTGCCTCCATTCTCTCTCTCCTTAGCAAAGAGTGCCACCCAATGTTCACTCTTCAAACTGAGTGATGTGCGGTGGAACTGAGGACGATTCAGTCAGTACAGAACTGAGGCTGGGACGATTCAGTCAGTACAGAACTGTCATTTCGGTAACTTACTCTTATATTATGAGTATATTTACTAAGAGTTTGCGCCAGTACCAATGCACATACCGTTTCCACGCCTCTGTAAGGTGTTATTGTTGTGTTCTGGATTATATGATCATTTTGAGCAGAACCACTGTACTGCACTAAAGCACTGATAGCTAGTGCTCTTTCACACACAGGGCCTGTAATCAATATGCTATTTCTACCAAGACTCATAGATCCATGGATATAATCACATTCACAACAGGAGTACAGAGCTATTGCTACTGTGGATGGTTACGCCAAAAAATGCAGACCATTACAAGTGTGCTCGGACTAAAATAACAGCACGATTAGTCTGGGTTGACTGTACAGCTGGGTTCACTGAAAAGGAATCTCCAGTCTTTCACTGTTGATCATGATTATTTTATAGTCTTTAAATAGAAGCCTCATAACCTGTGTCTACTGCTAAATGACTAAAATGTAAATGTAAATGTACAACGAGGGACTCTCCCTCTGGCCTCTCCTCTCCCAGGCAGTCAGTAGTGGGCTGGAGCGGGATGCTCCTCAGCAGCTGTTGTGCAACTGGGGTTTTCTCCCTGACGTCAGCATAGGATCCCCGATACTCACTGCAGCGCTGCAGTGTCAACAGGGAGAACAGGTGGAGGAATGGGGGGATAAACCAAGGAGAGTTGGAGAGGAGGAATGGGGGGATAAACCAAGGAGAGTTGGAGAGGAGGAATGGGGGGATAAACCAAGGAGAGTTGGAGAGGAGGAATGGGGGGATAAACCAAGGAGAGTTGGAGAGGAGGAATGGGGGGATAAACCAAGGAGAGTTAGAGAGGAGGAATGGAGGAGGGAGACACAGGATGAAGGGATATTCCAAAGAGGGGAGAGAGACAGATGAGGGAGCGGTTGAGATGGGGGAGGAGGCATACACCATGGAGAGCTGCTGAGCAAGGAAAATTATGAAGGAGAGTAGAGAAAGAGGTCCAGTTGCCAGGACCACAAATAGAAATTCCATTTAGACTCCATTGCCCTAGAGCACACAAAAAACTATACATACCTTGGCCTAAACGTCAGCGCCACAGGTAACTTCCACAAAGCTGTGAATGATCTGAGAGACACGGCAAGAAGGGCCTTCTATGCCATCAAAAGGAACATACGTTTCAACATACCAATTAGGATCTGGCTAAAAATACTTGAATCAGTTGAAGAACCCCATTGCCCACTATGGTTGTGAGGTCTGGGATCCGCTCACCAACCAATCATTCACAAAATGGGACAAACACCAAATTGAGACTCTGCATGCAGAATTCTGCAAAAAATATCCTCTGTGTACAACGTAAAACACAAAATAATGCATGCAGAGCAGAATTAGGCTGATACCTGCTAATTATCAAAATCCAGAAAAGAGCTGTTAAATTCTACAACCACCTAAAAGGAAGTGATTCCAAACCTTTCATAACAAAGCCATCATCTACAGAGAGATGAACCTGGAGAAGAGTCCCCTAAGCAAGCTGGTCCTGGGGCTCTGTTCAAACACAAACGGTCACTGGTCACGCACCTACCCGTAGCACCGCTCCAGCAGGTATATCTCACTGGTCATCCCCAAAGCCAACACCTCCTTTGGCCACCTTTCCTTCCAGGACTCTGCTGCCAGTGATTGGAACGAAATGCAACATCACTGAAGCTGGAGACTTATATTTCCCACACTAACTTTAAACATCAGCTATCTGAGCAGCTAACCGATCGCTGCAGCTGTACATAGTCCATCTGTAAATAGTCCACCCAATCTACCGTCCTCATCCCCATATTGTTTTTATTTACTTTTCTGCTCTTTTGCACACCAGTATCTCTACTTGCACATCATCTGCTGATTTTTCACTCCAGTGTTAATCTGCTAAATTGTAATTACTTCGCTACTATGGCCTATTTATTGCCTACCTCCTCACGCCATTTGCACACACTGTATATAGACTTTCTTTTTTCTATTGTGTCATTGACTGTACGCTTCTTTATTCAATGTGTAACTCTGTGTGGTTGTTTGTGTCGCACTGCTTTGCTTTATCTTGGCCAGGCCGCAGTTGTAAATGAGAACTTGTTCTCAACTAGTCTACCTGGTTAAATAAAGGTGAAGAAAAATAGAAAAACAAAACATCTTGCAGTCTCTCTCCTCCCTCCCCTGCTCTCTCACACACACTCTTTCTCTCTAACACAAAAAAATGATGTGTCACTCTCAGGCAATGGGTCATTCCTATCTCCAGTATCTATCGACTCCTGCCAGACAACCAGGGCGAAGGCATGACCTCAGGGGTTTTCAGTTTCAATCTGACCATGATCAAAATTAACCACTGTGTTTAGGTTCCCCATTTTCTGATTTAGTTGCTTGTTGCTTTTGCATGAAATCTTACACTCACAAAATATAAAGTTGATTAATTTCTCTGAAGCCAAGATCTATTTGTAATTGTAATAGTATGGTTCAAAATGTGTAGACTATTGAGAGGGTTAAGGGGTTTGCTGTGAGTGGAGTGCAGTTTGGGACTGTAGTTTCCTTAAATGTTTGTTACAAATACTTTGGTTGCGTCGCCCAGCTTAGATATTGTAGTCATCAACCAATGGTTGCATGCCACGTCCCCGAAGGACAGGACAGGCAGCATTCCATTTCATGTACTGACACCTGTAGGTCAGGTGATACAAAAAGGAAGATGTGGATCACTGACATAAAAATGGATTGGTCAAAATGAGAATGACATTATAAAAATGGGCCAATGGGGAAAAGTAGGTGGAAGGTGGGTATACTCTAGCCTGACAGCGAACCGAATGACACAAATATGAATGAGATGCCAAGTGTAGACACAAGCGTAACATTTTTGTATTCAGTGGAAAACAAAAATCCACAATCGAAGTTGGAAATACCAAGCCTTCTGGAGCAACCTAAAAGTGTTGTGATGGCTCACTTTCCGTAAGTACATAAATATACCTTTCCTTTGATTCCTTTTTACCACTAGACTACCCTGGGGCAGCAGCAGTACAGTTATTTTTTAAAGACAGTATAAATTAACGACTTGTTACATTTATAACTGTTCTTTACGAAGGAAAAAATAGAAACCTACTCAACCAGGAGGGGGCCTACTCAGTGTTTGTGAGTTCCATTTGTAATAATGATGGATTTGTTTCTCCTTCATGTTTCTCTACAGTAAGAAGAGGCCCCTGTCTAAGGGGAGTGATGTGAACTCTCCCAGCAAGACAGACAGTTCTTCTGATAGATGCCCTCCTGAGGAGGATGTGGCTGCTATATCAACCAGATCCCAGAGTGAGGAGAATGAGAACCACCAATGGTATGACCCATTTGTGCCCTCCACATTGGGAACAGACAATATTGGCAGATGTGAATTCAGTTGATGAATTCTGTAAGCAGGAAGTCAACCCACTGGGTGTGTTGATGTCATGTTGCTGAATCTACCTGGTTATAACTCAAGTCTTCGTTTACCTTGGCAAATCTGACCATAATTCTATCCTTCTGATTCCTGCTTAAAAGCTCATGCATAGTCACTTTAATATCTTTCCTACATGTACATATGACCTCAATTACCCCCACACATTGACACACATTCCCCACGTATATAGCAACGCTATTGTTATTTACTGCTGCTCTTTAATCATTTGTTATTCTTATCTCTTACTTTTTGGGGGTGGGGGTATTTTCTTAAAACTGCATTGTTGGTTAAGGGCTTGTAAGTAGGCATTTCACTGTAAGGTCTACACCTGTTTTATTCGGTGCATGTGACACCTTGAGTTCAATTGCAAGAAACGCCGTTTTAAAAACCAAATATTTACAAATTGTATTTGAAAACATTTAAGTATTTAAAACTTAATAAATAGTTTTCAACAACTAATAGTTTGTGACATTGATGGTGAATAACATCATTATATTTCTCTGCAGTAAGAAGAGGTACCTATCACTGTCTGAAGGAGGGGATCCTGATGATGTGAACCCTTCCACCAACACAAACATTATATCGAACGGAAGGCCTCTTGAGGAGGATATGGATGCTAATTCAACCAGTAAGGGGATTGAGATCCGGCAGAGGTATGACCTACATTTTCACAATATGCTTATTGGCATCAGGAGACAGAAAGCAATATATTTTGAAATCTTGAAGCTGACATGCAACATTTTTGACACTGTACCAAAAGTGGACTAATATTAAACATACTAATTGTGGAGGACATGGTCGTTCTATTGTTATACATTTGACGTGTAAATCCAGAGTCCATAATTATTTTCTGAATCTTTACTAGAAGATTTTACTATCTTTAGCTCTCTTTGACCCCTCACTAACAGGTTACAAATTGCAAAACTAATTTAGCTATTTTCATTCCCCTTACAGAGGAAGTCCCAGTCCTGCGAACATAAACTTTCCAGACCAGTCAATGGACCTGCCAAATCAAGTTGAAAACAAATTACGTGATACATTTTACCTTCTACAAACTAAAGATTGCATTTATCTTAAAATTACATGGGCATTCTTAACTGGAGATGTGTTTGTTGCAATTCTGGAAACTAACAATATAGAGAATGTGGAAAATAAACCTCCAATAATTAGTCATACCAAAGAGTTACTTCTTGAGGCAGTGAAAAAAATGTTGGAAAACGAAGTGCAATTACAAAATATAAAATTTTCTATGTATTCGCTCAACTCTCCTTCGCAAATTATAGGTCATAAAATAACAGATTTAGCAGAACTGAACAAGTATGGCATAACAACGATTTTTACGGACTGTCTGACGGAAAACCAAAACATCCCAAAGCATTTTGAAAACATTTCTGAATTTCTTGATAAATACTACTCAATACTACAAACAAAAGGTTGCAAGCAAAAATTTGATACGCAACATGCATGGGCATTTATAGAGTCACCGTGTGGTGGAGAACCGGTTTTTGTTGGCTTATTTAAATTAGAAGATTGCAAGGAGATGGATAAACATTTAAATATTCATACCGAAAAGTTACTTCTTGAGGAAGTAAAACAAATATTGAAAAACAATGAGAAATTGCGAAATACTAAATTGTTTATCTATACGCTCAATTCTCCTTGTTTGCGAAATTCCGGTCATGAGTCATGCATGGATTTACTGATTAAGGAGTCAACAGAACTGTACAAATCTTATGGTATAAAAACGATTGTTGGATACAGCAAATGGTACGGTTTGACTGGAAAGTTGACAACCTTTATAGATCCATATATCAGCTCATTCAATCACTTTAATTTGATAATCAGTAGTCCTACTTATGAAAACTATTGTGACAAATTTGCCAATTTTAACACTGAGTATAACAATAAGAAAAGCCATGACTCTAAATCTAATTTTGAAGACGGAAAACTTCCCGAGAAACTTTATATTTCGAGTAAAGAAATTCTGCCCAACAACATTTCAGAAGTAGCTTTCAGATTGCAAACTGATAAAGACATCCATAAGAAAGTGACAAATAAATTTCGGTCAATCAGCAATTACCATAAAAATTATTCGAAAACCAATGAGAAAAAAAGTCTTGACCTACATTTTTCCATACCCCATTTTGGAACTCTTAATCAATTCCAAAAATTTGGAGAGCATCTAGCTGAAAAATTTGACTTGATAAAACACATTGGTAATAACTTAGATCGATCTAAAGTAAATTTCATAAAATGGTGGACTAAAACAATTGAGGACGAATATACTACTTTTCTTCGAGAAGACATTAATAGACGACTTAGTGAAGATGAACACAGAATCACAGTCCTCGATCACATCAAGATTAACACTGCAGAATATTTACAGTTTTGTCACTTACCACCAAACAGTTTATACAAACTTTTTAATTAATACATGCAGCGTATTCATTTGAGGTTGAGCTATAGATGATTTAATTATATGAATAAATCAAATTGTATTGGTCACATGTCTTATTTACCAAGTCAGTTAAGAACAAATTCTTATTTTCAATGACAGTGTAATGCAAGTGTAGTGAAATGTTTGTGCTTCTAGTAATCTAACATTCACAACTGCCTGTAAAGGTGAGAATAGAATATGTACATATGTCTCCACTTCCCCTGTGTGTTTTGCTGTACTGTAAACATATGCTTTAATACTAAGAAAAAATCATTGATCGTTTGTTTCCTCATTTTATGCCGTATGTGGATTTTATTGTATAGAATGCCATTTCTATCACTTGTATTGATTTATAAATAAAACTGGTCCTCCAAAGCGGGGGCTGGTGAGGGGGAATAGTTATGTAATCAATGCCATTTCTTCAAGTACAGTCATGGCCAAAAGTTGAATGACACAAATATTAAATTTTCAAAGTCTGCTGCCTCAGTGTCTTTAGATATTTGTCAGATGTTACTCTGGAATACTGAAGTATAATTACAAGTATTCCATAAGTGTCAAAGGCTTTTATTGACAATTACATGAAGTTGATGCAAAGAGTCTATTTGCAGTGTTGACCCTTCTTTCTCAAGACCTCTGCAATCCGCCCTGGCATGCTGTCAATTCATTTCTGGGCCACATCCTGACCGATGTCAGTCCATTGTTGCATAATCAATGCTTGGAGTTTGTCAGAATTTGTGGAGTTTTATTTGTCCAAAGGTTCTCAATGGAATTAAGGTCGGGGGAGTTTCCTGGCCATGGACCCAAAATTCCAAACACCCTCCTTTTGAAGCTTTCAGTCTGTTATTCCAACTCAAATCAGCATGACAAAGTGATCTCCAGCCTTGTCAACACTCACACCTGTGTTCACGAAAGAATCACTGACATGTCAGCTGGTCCATTTGTGGCAGGGCTGAAATGCAGTGGAAAAGCTTTAAGGGGATTCAGTTCATTTGCATGGCAAAGAGGGACTTTGCAATTCATCTGATCACTCTTCGGAACATTCTGGAGTATATGCAAATTGCCATCATACAAACGGAGGCAGCAGACTTTGAAAATTAATATTTGTGTCATTCTCAAATTTTGGCCACGACTGTAGAAAGGAGCAGTCAAGCTTCAGTAACTGTCAAGGGAAGTTATAGAAATAGTTTGCTAAAAAGCTGTTTCTTTTTGACAATTGTAAAGAAACTATTACACTTCGGCATGTACTTCATTGTTACCAAGAAATTATTTGAAAATCTATTGAAATAAAACAGCTGCATTGGGCCTAGAATAGAATTTCACTGAATTACAAGTTAGTAGTTGGCAATAAGGTAATACATAATTGAAAACGCATAATAAAGATTTATTTTCTTTATTAGTAGTGTTGTTATTGGTATATGACTGTCATTCAGTCCATGTTAAATACCATTATCTCAGCACAGAAACATGTCCTTTATAACAGTGGAGTATTGATAATTGGCACAAAATATATTCATGTAGAATATTCTCTCACAATGAGAGTTCCTGTACACAATAACACTAATACCAAACAAACAGCAATAAATAAACAAATATTACAAAATAATATGAACACTGGTTAAAATAATGTCAAGTAGTGTTGCCATGACAGCAAGAATGTGTTTACAGTGTGTGCCATCTTTTCTTCGGTGCAAACTGTAGCAAAACAGAATAGAAAAAATGAATTGCCATGTTGCCGTGGATAAGGTAACCAGCCTGATAGTAAGGGAAGAACAGACGGGTTGGGACAACATGACTTCAGTTAGGTACTTACCAAACACACAATGTCAGAGGAATTCCCCTTCTCTACTGAGCAATGTCCTGCAGGACTGGGACAAGGAAGTGTTATTGTTATTTGACTATCACTGACCAATTAAAATGCCTCTCGTTGAGATAGGAGAAATTCAGAAGAGATTAAAAACACAAGTAGCACTCTTCACAGCATAAGGCCTTTACAGAGGGGCTGAGGTGCCTCTTAAGGAAATGCAATATGATGTCTAATAAGATTTCAGATTAAATTCCAAAGAAAGAAAAAAATAAATCTAGTTTTAAAAAGCAGGAAAAAACAAACCTGTATTCTAGAACAGAGTGATAAGACAAGCAAACTCATACAGCCAGAGAATGACTATGTACATACAGTGTGTACATGGAAGTACCCCTTGCAGTCACTTCAGCAGTTTTAAAACGGTTATGTGGGTTATGTCTCCCCCTACTGGTTCAAATCAGTGTCACAATTCAGACAACGGCAACACACAAATGCAGTAGTCTCATGCATTCAATTACAGAGCACTCCAAATAAACCCTGCCCAAAGCAAGGGCATATCACATACAAAAACAACCCCTTAGCACACACCCAATCCACAATCAACCCCTTAGGTTCCAACCCAAGACACACACTAGATTTGAGAGAAGCACATGGTGGAAACTCAATGTACCCTACAAGGAAGCTAGGTGGAGTTCTTATCACATCGTTTTTAGCTAAATCCATGCAATCCTTTGCAACCTACCGGAGTACCAGCAGTACCTAGGGAGATTGACAAGAAGTGTCTGAAGGTAGATTTCAGACAAGGCAATAGTTTCTAAGGGGCAATGATTAGGTGCCTTGACAGAGTCTAAGTACCCTGCCTGCCCAACCAGTATGCTATGGATGGATGAATGTCTGTCTTTCTGAAGTAAAACACTAGCAGAGCACATCCCTTCAACAGTTTTAGGCCCTATTGGGAGACAGCATTACTTATCCAACTAAGATGTAATAACTTCTCCACAGCATCCTATCTAATAGGGTTAGACAGTTTTCACCATGTTTGAGGAGGCTACAGTCAGAGATGACACATTAAGAGGATATGCTAGCAGAGCTGCTCTCCTTATGGTTCAGAGAAACAATGATATGATCCAGACCCTAGAATAACACAGATCTGGGCATGTATACATAGAGTGTTTCAGAGTCAAGGGCTGATCTCAGATCAGTTTGGCCTTTCAGACCATAATTGATAAGATCCTATGGAAAGGTGGGTTCCTGATCCCAGATCAGCACTCCTACCCCAAGGTGCTTTGTGGACACTGTCCCAGAAGTAGAGGTCAGTCATGGATAGCTAACCCATTCAGGAATAGAAGTGAAAACACTGGACAAAATGCTGTGAAGTGACAGTCATACATTATACAATACCTAGTTTGACAGTCATACATTATACAATAGTAGTAGATCCCTCAGAAATGTGCCTAGTCAGACTGGGATGACCTGACCCAGGTAAGACCCAGACTTAGCTAAGCCAGGTTCACCTGAAGGTATTCCGAATAGGGCACAACACCACCCTGACACAGCCAGCTCTGATAATATAAACACATTGAAACAAGACAGGGATCCATAGTGGTGATCCATAATGTAGCCTGGTATCAACAGAGCATTAATATTAGCTTGGTGACCACGAAGCCACTCTTACATCCTATAAGCCAGTCAATTTAGAGTAAACAAAAATAACCCTAAGCACAAGTCTAACAAAGTGAAATGAACTGTTGGTTGTCTGTACTGTTTAGCTATGCTATGAGCTGCAGTGCAAGACCTTGTGGATGGTTATGTTATAAGTGGTCAGAGAACTCTGTCATTGTGTCTCTATGCAGTTGGGAAAAAAGAGAGGGGAAAAACAGAAGCGTGGTCATGGTTCCAAATACACACACATGCACATCGTACACACACACAGTCAGACAGAAAAGGTAATGATGCCTGAAGCTGTGTGTCTTTCCCTTGGACCGTTCTGAGCTGAATGGAGTGAGAGGGTAGAGCTGTCCAGAGGGAGAGGAGAGAGAGAGAGAACAGATCTCTTCATCTCTCTGTGGGCGCTTGACCAAGTGGTCATCAGTCTACTGCTCCATTACAGTAGAGTGAATGATATGAGTAACCATGGCATCGGCTTAACACTGTTAGAGACAAGTGCTCCCAGAATGTCCTCTGCCTTCCAGAGATCACATGACCCCGTCTATGTAGTCAGACAGAGACCTGCTCTGTGGACTACTGCTACAACCAATGGTGAGACTGTAGTCTCTGTAGTGGGGACATGTTGAGTAGAGGCCAGTTAGGCCAGGACAACACTGATCCTTTGGCGCCCATCCCTCTCTACTCTCTTCCCTCCCTTATCTCTCCGTCACATATGCCTAGTCCACTAGTCTACCTTTCCATTCATGGCAGCCCCCAGCTACCCTCCAATAGAGTTACCATACTCTGACTGGAATGTAAGTTCATAGAGAATGCATCTCCAATAAACTAGTCGGGATCTCCTGCTAAGCAGCAAAGCCCTAGCATAGTGAGGGAGATGGAGAGCCATGGTAGATGCTCTAGCATAGTGAGGGAGGTGGAGAGCCATGGTAGATGCCCTATGCTCCCAAGGTTGCCAAGAGGATTATGTCAAGTCAATCCAGTGTGGGGCCTTGGATGGCCTGGGAGGGCCCCAACACAGAGGGTTATTAACTGTACAGGAGGAAGGAAGCAACTATTTTTCAGTCCAGATAACAGGCCATGACTGAAACACACACACACTGAGGTTAATGACTATAAAACCTAGAATGTAAGCAGCAGGCTAAATAAAACAAGTGTTGTTGAAATGAAGCTGGCCATCTACAGTATAATTAAACCTGCTGGCCATCTACAGTAGAACTAAACCTGCTGGCCATCTACAGTAGAACTAAACCTGTTGGCCATCTACAGTAGAACTAAACCTGCTGGCCATCTACAGTAGAACTAAACCCGCTGGCCATCTACAGTAGAACTAAACCCACTGGCCATCTACAATAGAACAAAACCTGTGAGTTGACATGAAGCTGGCCATCTACAGTAGAACTAAACCTGCTGGCCATCTACAGTAGAACTAAACCTGCTGGCCATCTACAGGAGAACTAAACCTGCGAGTTGCGCTTAACCAGCGAGGGTGACACTCCAGAGGTCTGTGGGTGTGTGTGTGTGTGTGTGTGTGGGGACTGGAGACAGAGAGGGCCTGTTACATGGCTGTAGTGGTGCGCAGTAGGGTGGAGATGGGGTCAGTAGATACAGATATCATGGTGACTCAGCGTTGTTGCTGGCTGTAGCTGTGGTGGTTGTCTTCTTCTTTGGTGTCTTTTTCACCGTCTTAGTCGTAGTCTGACAGGAGGAAGAGAGGGGGAAGAGAGATGGGGAAAAGTGAGTTGACACCAGAGGAAATGAGAGAAGTAGAATCTAAAAAGGAGAGAGAGAGAGAGGGGTTCAGGAAATAACAGACAGGGGCTTATTGTGTCCTACGTGGGTAGACTTCTCAGTCAAACGAGTCGTTTCACAACCTACACACTGCATTCCCGAATTAGTCCATGGCGTGCACACACACAAATCTTCTGGTACAGTGTACATAACTCATTACTGATGCTACAGACAGCAGTCCCATATTATTGAGCCGTATATAACCCTGTGTAGACTGTTACATAATGTGTACATCAACATGCTTCTATCACAGCATCTCTTCCATGGGAGCACATCTGATGTAGACTGCTTTAAACACCACAGGCATGTCTGTACTGGAGTAGATGAGGCGGTCTGTGCTGGGGTAGATGAGGTTGCCCTTACAGACTGATGTAAGGTCAGTTTAGCATCTCCATCTATGGATAAGATAAGGACTGAGGGAGGGTAAGCTGATCCTGGAATGGTGTACAGCACAGCTCCTACACAGCTGCTGGAGAAGGCGAGAGTGAGGAGTGGATATTCATATGAGATAATATATTACAGTATTTCTATTGGAGGAGGATTATACAGTCAAACTGTGGGTGTGTGACTTGCACCCATCCACCCTGCATATTTAGACACAGTAGTAGTTAGAGGGGGATGAGACTGCATTACCTTCCTCTTCTACCGTGAGTTAGTGTTGTTACTCCTAGACAGAGTGGTGTGTGAGCTTCTTTTTTGATGTAAATATTATACACATTCACACAATACTGGCACACACACTCTGTGCACTTAAAATGATATATATTCTGACTCACCTCCTTAGCGTAGAAGTAGCAGTCACTCTCCTATCAGAATGCATTAGCCCTAGTCCAACTCCATTGTGTGTGTATGTGTTTAAATATACTTGTGAAGACCAAAAGTCCCCACAGGAATAATGAACAAACAAAACATTTGAGCAACTGGGGACATTTTCTAAGTCCCCACAAGGTCAAATGCTATTTCTAGGGAGTTTAGGGTTAAGGTTAGAATTAGGTTTAGGAGCTAGGTTTAGGGTAGGTTTAGGTTTTGGGGCTAAGGTTGGGTTATGGTATTTTATTGGTCACGTACACATGGTCAGCAGACGTTATTGTGAGTGTAGCAAAATGCTTGTGCTTCTAGTTCCGACAATGTAGCAATATCGAACAATTCCACAACAAATACCTAATACAACCATCTAAGTAAAGGAATAAGAACGTATAAATATATGGATGAGTAATGTCAGAGCGGCATCGGCTACGATGCAACTGATAGAATACACTATATACATATGAGATGAGTAATACAAGATATGTAAACATTGTTAAAGTGGCATTAAAGTGACTAGTGTTCTGTATATAGGCAGCAGCCTCTGCTAGTGATGGCTGTTAAACAGTCCAATGTACTGTTAAACAGTCCGATGTACTGTTAAACAGTCCGATGTACTGTTAAACGGTCCTTCTGCATTCAGTTTGTCCGTGACGTGTACGTTGAGGAACTTAGAAACTTTACACCTTCTCCACTGCTGTCCCGTCAATGTGGATAGGATGGTGCTGTTTCCTAAAGTCCACGATCATCTCCTTTGTTTTGTTTTGTTGACGTTGAGTGAGGTTATTTTCCTGACACCACACTCCTAGAGCCCTCCCCTCCCCCTGTAGGCTGTCTCGTCATTGTTGGTAATCAAGCCTAGTACTGTTGTGTCTGCAAACATGATGATTGAGTTGGAGGCGTGCATGGTCATGCAGTCATGGGTAAACAGGGAGTATAGGAGGGAGCGGAGCACGCAACCTTGTGGGGTCCCAGTGTTGAGGATCAGCAAAGCGGAGATGTTGTTTCTTTCCTTCACCACCTGGGGGTGGCCCGTCAGGAAGTCCAGGACCCAGTTGTACAGGGCGGGGTTGAGACCCAGGCCCTCAAGCTTGATGATGAGCTTGGAGGTTACTATGGTGCAGAATACTGAGCTGTAGTCAATGAACAGCATTTTTACATAGGTATTCCTCTTGTACAGGTGGGATAGGGCAATGTGCAGTATGATGGCGATTGCATCGTCTGTGGACCTATTGGGGCGGTAAGCAAGTTGAAGTGGGTCTAGGGTGACAGGTGGAGGTGATATGATCCTTGACTCTCAAAGCATCTCATGATGACGGAGGTGAGTGCTACAGGGCGAAGGTAATTTAATTCAGTTACCATAGCTTTCTTGGGTACAGGAACAATGGTGGACATTTTGAAGCATGTGGGGACAACAGACTGGGATAGGGAGAGACTGAATATGTCCATAAACACTCCAGCCAGCTGGTCTGAGTATGCTCTGAGGACCCGGCTAGGGATGCCATCTGGGCAGGCAGCCTTGCGAGGGTTAACACGTTTAAATGTCTTACTCAAGTCGGCCAGAGGAGAACTTGGTAGCTGGTCGCGTTGGTGGCACTGCGTCATCCTTAAAGTGGGTAAAGAATGTTTTTTGCTTGTCTGGCAGCAAGACGTCTGTGTCCGTGACGTGGCTATTTTCCTTTTGTAGTCAGTGATTTTCTGTAAACCCTGCCACATACTCCTCATGTCTGAGCCATTGAATTGCGACTCCACTTTGTCTCGATATTGACATTTTGCCTGCGATTGCCTTATGGAGGGAACGACTACTCTGTTTTCTTCCCCAGTCACCTTGCCATGGTTAAATGCGGTGGATCGTGCTTTCAGTTTCACACGAATGCTACCATCTATCCACGGTTTCTGGTTAGGGTAGGTTTTAATAGTCACAGTGGGTACAACATTTCCTATACACTTCCTAATAAACTCAGTCACCCTATCAGTGTATTCGTGTATGTTGTTCTCAGAGGCTACCCGGAACATATCTCAGTCCACATGAGCAAAACAATCTTGAAGCGTGGATTCCGATTGGTAAGACCAGCATTGAATAGTCCTTAGCACGAGTGTTTGAGTTTCTGCCTATAGGAAGGGAGGAGCAAAATGGAATCGTGGTCAGATTTTCTGAAAGTAGGGTGGGGGAGGGCCTTGTACGCATCCCAGAAGTTTGAGTAACAATAGTCCAGTATTTTTTCCAGTGCTACAGTCAATATGCTCATAGAATTTAGGTAACCTTTTCCTCAAATTTGCTTTGTTAAAACCCTCACTTACAATAAATGCAGCCTCAGGATATATGGTGTCAGTTTGCATAAAGTCCTTGAAGGCAGTCGTGGTATCGGCTATATACATGGCTGTGACAATTACCAAAGAGAATTCTCTTGGGAGATAATACGGTCGGCATTTGATTGTGAGGAATTCTAGGTCAGGTAAACAAAAGGACTTCCGTTCCTGTATGTTGTTACAATTACACCATGACTCATTAATCATGAAACATACACCCCCTGCCCTTCTCCTTCCAGGAGAGATGTTTATTCCTGTTGGGCGCAATACACTGAGAATCCAGGTGGCTGTACCGATTCCAAAAGCATATCCCAAGAGAGACAAGTTTCCGTGAAACAGAGTTTGATACAATCCCTGACATGTCTCTGAAAAGCAATCCTTGCCCTGACCTCGTCAACTTTGTTATCTAGGGACTGGGCATTAGTGAGTAATATACTCGGAAGCGGTGGGTGGTGTGTGCACCTCCTAAGTCTGACGAGACTCAGACTCCCTCTTCTCCAGCGGCATTGTTTTGTGTCGGCCTCTGGGATCAGTTCAAATGCCCTAGGGGGTGCGAAGGAAGGGTCCGCTTCGGGAAAGTCATATTTCTGGTCGAAGTGCTGGTAAGTTGACGTCGCTCTGATATCCAAAAGTTTTTCCCAGCTGTATGTAATAACACTTAAGATTTTCTGGGCTAACAATGTAATAAATACATTAAAAAAACAAAATACTGCAAAGTTTCCTTAGGACTAGAAGCAAGGTAGCCCTCTCTGTCTGCGCCATTTACATAGGGTTAGGGAAAATAGAGTTCAGTCCCATTCAAAATCCTGTGTCCCTACAAGGTTAGTTATACAAGACTGTGTATGTGTGCCCGTACCTCGGTCTTGGCGGTGGAGGGTTTCTTGTTTGCCTTGACGCTGGCCGTGCGTTTCACAGGGACCTTCTCCACAATGTCCTCATCAGAATGCTCTGTGGTGATGCTCCTGGTGTCTGATTGGTCCGAGCTGTGCTGCGATGATTCATCGAGATGAGGAGCCGCAGATGAGGAACGAGCTGTGGAATTGGAATGAGAGGGATTGTGGGTTGTCATAATGAAAAGGGATTATGGGCTGTCTTTAGGAGAGGTATTGTGGGCTGTCATAAGGAAAAGGTATTGTGGGCTGTCATAAGGAAAAGGTATTGTGGGCTGTCATAAGGAAAAGGTATTGTGGGCTGTCATAAGGAAAAGGTATTGTGGGCTGTCATAAGGAAAAGGTATTGTGGGCTGTCATAAGGAAAAGGTATTGTGGGCTGTCTTTAGGAAAAGGGATTGTGGGCTGTCTTTAGGAGAGGGATTGTGGGCTGTCATAAGGAAAAGGTATTGTGGGCTGTCATAAGGAAAAGGTATTGTGGGCTGTCATAAGGAAAAGGGATTGTGGGCTGTCATAAGGAAAAGGGATTGTGGGCTGTCATAAGGAAAAGGTATTGTGGGCTGTCATAAGGAAAAGGTATTGTGGGCTGTCATAATGAAAAGGGATTGTGGGCTGTCATAATGAAAAGGGATTGTGGGCTGTCATAAGGAAAATGGATTGTGGGCTGTCATAAGGAAAATGGATTGTGGGCTGTCATAATGAAAAGGGGTTGTGGGCTGTCATAAGGAGAGGGATTGTGGGCTGTCATAAGGAGAGGGATTGTGGGCTGTCATAATGAGTGAAATCACATTCCCACTAGTGGGTCAGGTTTCTAGGTTCTCCTATCAGACACATGGGGAAACTCAAATGCTTCCTTGCATCCCATCTCCTTACCCTCTTTCTCAGAACCTATTGGATGAGAAGGTCAAAGGGGAGTGAACTCTGATCTTCTCCTCCAATGGTTCTGAGGAGGTGAGGAGAGAGGACGTGAGGAATAAAGGAAATGCAACAGATTCTCCCAGGGTTGTTGAACAAGAGTGAAGGAGCAGGCACCAATCCTACAGCTACTAACAGGAGCCTGCTCTTTAACCACATAACTGTCTCCCTTGTTTTATTTCCTGTTCCGGCTCTATCAGTCTGTCTCTCTGCTACACCAGTTTTCCCCTTTCCTGGCTTTCATCCCACAGTGCCCCTTAACTCAATTTATTCCCTTTCTCTACTTTCCTCCCTCAGTTTTTCCCCCTGTAGTCAGACTGCCAACCTCACCGAGACAGAAATACTGAGCTATTTAGTCAGACAAAGACCCCCCCCCCCTACTCCTCCCCACTGACATCACATGATCCCCCCCACCTCTGGAAAGTTTCCTCCCTGGCACCCTGCAGTGCTTTAAAGCACATGACCCCTCCCTCCCCCCATCCTGTACCAATAAGAGCTATTAGACAATGGGCACATAGTACACAGACAAGTCAGCATACTGTAATGCCATGACTAAAATGGCTGTCCTGTTTTCTTCCATTGTGACCACTGATCTGACAGGGGAGAGCAGCTCTCTTGAATATTTGTAGTAACTTAAGTAAATACCTGCAGTCAGCTGATGCAATACGTTAGGAGATAAAGCAGATTGCGTTCTTCATTTCACTGGTCACATTATGAAGCTTACTGTTCCCCTTATAAATGGTTTTCTGCTGTGTTTGAGAAGTCAAAGAGTTAAGGATGAGTTCTGTACAGCAGCCATTTTTTACCCGTGCGTGGTACCTACTCTGGCGTGTGGTCTTGGCACGGGGCAGCGTGTTGGCTCCAGTAGCCATGTCATCCAAGGCATCTCTCCTCATGCGGGGGTCAGAGGAGTGCAGGCCCATCTCCTCCCTATCGTTGATCAGAGTCAGGTCCTGCATGCTGAAACTACGCAGCTTGTCCGACAGCACACCCTGGCCCTGCACACAACACACACACCCCTCAAACACTAGGAGGTATAGATGTACGCATATACAGACCAGGGCTTCCGATAGCTGGTAATGGCCGGCAGGAATCCTCGAGCTGACAAGGTAAAAATCTGTCGTTCTGCCCCTGAACAAGGCAGTTAACCCACTACAGTAACCCACTGTAGGCCGTCATTGTAAATAATCATTCTTAACTGACTTGCCTAGTTAAATAAAGGTTCAATTAAAAATACAAATTGGCGCCAGCTAATCGTCCAGGAGAAGAAAAAAATCCCATTGCAAAATAACACTTTTTAGCCTATTGATTGATGGAAATACATCTGACTGGTCCTGCGTGTCTATTCGGTTGATTTGCATCATTTTGTGGAATTAAATTGCTGCGTGTGTATTTTTCTAATTTATCATCACACGCGCACAGTATACAGATACAGAGCCTTTATTTAAGAGGAAAATCTGTCCAGCTCCTCAAACAGCTTGTTTGTTGCTGCTGGAGTGAAATGTGCTTTTATAATCCCAATCATTGCACAACATTTCTAAATTCAATCTCGTGTTAATGGCCATGATTAAAAAGAGCTAGTAAGTAATAGTAATCCACAGGCTATAGAAGTAACAGCAGCAGCAGCAGTACTATTACTATTTTTTTTATTTCTCAACTGGTAATTGAAGCACGCTTCCCATTCGCCATTCAAGTGCAATGACAATGGTAGGCAGGCTTCAGCGCATCACACACACTACTTAGCAATGAGCTGGAGGCAGTATGCATTTTGAAAACATACACATAATTATTTGAAACCTGAACATTTTACTTTATACTATGAGGCATGTCTTACCTTGCTTCAAAGTAGAATATCCTAAATTATTTTATGAAGACTTCCATATACCATTGAAACCAGTAGACTCCCTCATGTTCTATTGGTTTTCAAATCAACTTTCTTTGTCCAGTAGCCAAACTTGTATTCTAGTCATATTAGTAACCCACATTTCTAACAGCTATTTTCATCTCTGTCACATGAAACCGCACTGTGTTTTCCCACTAATTGCATTATGGAATGAACATCTGCCTTGGCCGCATTGCTGCGCTTATAATGCGAAGAAATAATAGTTTATCAACATTTTAAGCTAAACATTCTGATCGGTTGCATCAGCCTCATAGCTTTTTTAAATATTTTTTTATGAAGCCTAGACATACTGGTTGTATGACTTTGGGATCCATCATCCCACAACTGTCCCAGAGTGTTTGGAACAGGCCATGTCTTTCTCACACAGATCGACAAGAAGAGTAACAGAATAGGTCAACGTTTCTACTATGGAGGATCGTAGATTGACATAGGCTAGTGATTGTGATGTTTGTTACTCGGCTGAGGAAAAGTCAAATGGACAGTTATTCTAACATCTTCAAAGTGCGGATTGGAATTTGGTAAGAAGATCCTCGAGTTGCATGTTCTGTTAAGATGAATCACCATACTACAAATGTGACTTCTGCCATTTTGAGTACCATGGGTGGACGCCCTAATCAGGCTACGCACCCAATCCAATGGGTTTGGTCAATTTCTGAAATGTCCTGTAAATGTAAATGCTGCTGGTCAAATGTCTTGTGCCACATTCTTCTAATGTAAACCCTGACCCTGACAGATGCCCTGCAGCATCACATGATCATAAGAGCACACACCTACAGAACACACACTTCAAGACACTAGGGTTGGATGACTGGATGACACTTCCTCTCATCAACCTGTCCAAACATTGTTGACATAGGATTGTATCATGAATTTATTTATTTTTACCGGGCGATGGGGGGAGCGCGTCGTTGCGTTGCCTGGAAACGCGGTAAACATCTGTAATTAAGCCTGTGTCATGCAAAAACCACCCGAGTAGAGTAATCATCTTACCAATATTGTATTTTCTTGTGTGAAAATAAATAAATATAAACCAATCATATGGCGATGTGATACCAATAACTTTGAATAATGATTTGGAACCAAACACTAAGCCTTCAGACAATTTCAAGATCGAGTGCACATGTTCACCATAGAAGACATGACTGGGCAGACTTCTTGGGAGAGCTAAGCAAACAGTTAGACTCAGTGCGTAACAGCGGGCCACCGCAGAGCTCACATCCTACCTACTCTAAAATGTCAACGGAGGAGATGATGACCCAGTGGATCTCAGTGGAAGAGGCGTCACTGAAGTAGCTGGTTCGAATTCTGGCTGCATCATATCCGGATGTGATTGGGAGTCCCATAGGTCGGCGCACAATTGTCCCAGCTTTGTCCAGGTTTGGCCGGGGTAGGCCGTCATTGTAAATAAGGATTTGTTCTTAATTGACTTGCCTATAGTTAAATGTTTTATTTAATTAAAAAAACACTGGTATTGTGGAGGGCGAATGAGGGTCGCTTTCCGCTCTTGGCCAACGTCGCCCGCAAATACCTCTGCATCTGTGCAAAAAGCCTTCAGTAAGCAATATTGTTACCCCACTCCGTGACAGAAAAGGTGAACATGCTCGTTTTCCTTGGCAGAAACCTTTAAGTAAGTTCATATATAACGAAAAGAAAAATAGCGGTTCTAAATTGCACTTTAATTTTCAAAGCCTGAATTCACAGATGAGTCTTATTCTAAATAAATGTATCCTCGGCTAAAATATTCTGTTGTGTTCCTTAAACGTATTTGACCTGTCATTTATTCTGGTTAATTTTGTCCTTATTTTGTAGCCTATCCAAGTGTGGGTTATTATTTTTGTTCCTGCTTATCGAAAGCGCTGCTATGGGGGTTTATGTAATGCCGTTACACAATTCAGGGATATGAATAAACACTGTCACAATAATACATCTGTTTAGAAAAGTAACGTTTACTCCAAATTGTACTGACAGTAGCCTAGTTTAAGCCTATATTATTGTCCATTTGGTTAGCAAGGATTTTCCAGCAGCACACAATTTGTTTATCCTAAAGACTTGTTCAGGTGGAGGCCAGAACGTATAAGGTTTGTTTAAACTTCCCATTTGATTATGCCATCTTGAAATGGTTGGTTCTCTCGCTCGCTCTCATTATTACCATATGTTTATTCTCAAGCATAAATCTTTCTGATAGAACTCTGATACTGGCCTCCTAGATTCCTTTGAAAGTTGATCATGAAAAATGTGCTTATGTCAACAAGTCACATTCTATTAAAATGGTGATTGGGACAAAAGGGGAAATGAAGATTTTAAAACATGCCAGACAACAGTGTCCTCTGCAGATGGCCCATGATCATCCGACATTGAAGAGGTGAGCGAGAGAGTGCTTTTGGCACTCTCCACTCCATCTACAATCCACATTGTAGGCCTACTCTTGCAATATGTTTAATAGTAGGTAGGGATGAAACGGTTACCGGTTTCACAATAAACCACGGTAAAATTCCAGACAATTAGAATTACCATTTAAAATTTGTATTATCATTAAAACCGTGTTTGATTACTGGTAAATAATGTCCAGCAACAACCAAAGTTAGCAACAGTCTGACGCAGGCGCAGCATGCAACGTGGGTTTTGTTTTGTGTGAACACATGGCGGAAGGCAGTGGCAGCGCTCGGGAGATTTTTCAGCCTTCTAAGAGGACCAAATCTGAAGTGTGGTCATATTTTGGGTTTTACAACCCGAGGGAAACTTAATCAAAGATGGTCACCCTGTCTGCAGAACACAATAAATTCGCTGCGAAAGGGGGAAACATTTCAAATCTCGAGTCATCTTCGTGACCACCACCCACTACTTTATAGCGAAAGCAAGGTAAGTTCACTTTTAGCTCAATGCATGATGTGGGAACTTCGGAATGGGGGAAAATGTCATGGTTTGTCTGTCTAACTTGCTATCAGCTTGTGAATAATGTAAACTGAAGCTTTCAGTGTTACCTACTCTTGTAAAAACACTACAAGTTGTTCTGCTGCTGTATGTCTCTGCAGACTCTATTCTCCCATTGCACACAATAACACGTTACGTAGTTTAGTCAGCCAACCAACATATATTTTGTTCATTTAAAATCCGGCAGTTGTCGACTTGGTTGTAAAAGCGTTCCAACAGGAGAAACACTAGAGACTCATATAAAAGACTTGTATTTATGTCAATTGTTGAGCTCTTTACAATTACTATCACCGTCTTCTTAAGACTCATTTGTATTTATGTCAATTGGGCATGGGGTCATTGCATATACACAAATGCATCACAGCAAATAGACTGCGTGTATAATAATAATTATAAAGTAACACCAATAATAATACAGTTGTGACACAGACACTCCAGTAAGCATTTAAAAGGCAGGCTGCTTATGCACCCACATCAAAACATACTCAAGACCTCACTGCAACCCTTTCATATTACATTGCAAACGACATGGTGCCATTTCAAATTGTTGAGAGGCCTGGCTTTCTAAGGCTGATGAAGGTTGCGGTGCCTCACTACAACGTGCAATCACAAACATTATTTTCCAAGACTGAAATCCCAAACCTGTACAACCAGGTTCAAGCTGATGTTGGATAAAGTTTGGCTCATGGCACATGGTTTGCTGCCACTACTGACCTCTGGACCAGTGAAAGCTGGGGGTGGTTCAACCCTACGTCAGCTTCACTATCCATTACCTCACCCCACACTGGCAACTGGAATCAAACTGCCTGGAAACACAGTTCTTCCCAGAAGATCACTCAGCTCACAACAGTGTTTTTTGAGAAGATGCTGGAAGAGTGGGGGATCAACAAGAAAGACCTGGTCTGCATAACCACAGACAACACGACAAACATGACCAGGGTTTTTGAAGAGTTCCCAGATCTGTGGCTTGGGTGCTTTGGCCATCATTTGAACCTGGCCATCTCAAAAGGATCTGAAAATTCAGAGAGGTGACACAGCAGTCAAGGCCTGCCGTCATCTGGTCCAAGGCTTCTCATGGAGCTGGAAGGAGAGAACTGAGAGAAAAGCAAGCTGCCCTCAACATACCACAGAAGGCTCTGATCCATGATGTTGCGACCCGATGGGGGATCTACAGTCGTAGCAAAACATTTTGAAAATGACCCAAATATGAATTTTCACAGGTTGCTGCTTCAGCGTCTTTAGGTATTTTTGTCAGATGTTACTATGGAATACTGAAGAATAATTACAAGCATTTCATAAGTGTCGAAGGCTTTTATTGACAATTACATGAAGTTGATGCAAAGAGTCGATATTTGCAGTGTTGACCCTTCTTTTTCAAGACCTCTGCAAATCGCCCTGGCATGCTGTCAATTAACTTCCTGACTGATGGCAGCCCATTCTTGCATAATCAATGCTTGGAGTTTGTCAGAATTTGTGGGTTTTTGTTTGTCCACCCACCTCTTGAGGATTGACCACAAGTTCTCAATGGGATTAAGGTCTGGGGAGACTCCTGGCCATGGACCCAAAATATTGAAGTTTTGTTTCCCGAGCCACTTAGTTATCAATTTTGCCTTATGGCAAGGTGCTCCATCATGCTGGAAAAGGCATTGTTCATCACCAAACTGTTCCTGGGTGGTTGGGAGAAGTTGCTCTCGGAGGATGTACCATTCTTTATTCATGGCTGTGTTCTTAGGCAAATTGTGAGTGAGCCCACTCCATTGGCTGAGAAGCAACCCCACACATGAATGGTCTCAGGATATGCTTTACTGTTGGCATGACTCAGGACCGATGGTAGCGCTCACCTTGTCTTCTCCGGACAAGCCTTTTTCCGGATGCCCCAAACAATCGGAAAGGGGATTCATCAGAGAAAATGACTTTACTCCAGTCCTCAGCAGTCCAATCAATGTACCTTTTGCAGAATATCAGCCTGTCCCTGATGTTATTCCTGGAGAGAAGTGGCTTCTTTGCTGCCCTTCTTGACACCAGGCAATCCTCCAAAAGTCTTCACCTCACTGTGCTTGCAGATGCACTCACACCTGCCTGCTGCCATTCCTGAGCAAGCTCTGTACTGGTGGTACCCCGATCCCGCAGCTGAATCAACTTTAGGAGACGGTCCTGGCGCTTGCTGAAGTTTCTTGGGCGCCCTGAAGCCTTCTTCACAACAATTGAACCGCTCTCCTTGAAGTTCTTGATGAGCTGATAAATGGTTGATTTAGGTGCAATCTTACTGGCAGCAATATCCTTGCCTGTGAAGCCCTTTTTGTGCAAAGCAATGATGACGGCACGCGTTTCCTTGCAGGTAACCATGATTGACAGAGGAAGAACAATGATTCCAAGCACCACCCTCCTTTTGAAGCTTTCAGTCTGTTATTCGAACTCAATCAGCATGACAGAGTGATCTCCAGCCTTGTCCTCGTCAACACTCACACCTGTGTTAACGAAAGAATCACTGACATGATGTCAGCTGGTCCTTTTGTGACAGGGCTGAAATGCAGTGGAAATGTTTTTTGGGGATTCAGTTCATTTGCATGGCAAAGAGGGACTTTGCAATTAATTGCAATTCATCTGATCACTCTTCATAACATTCTGGAGTATATGCAATTTCCATCATACAAACTGAGGCAGCAGACTTTGTGAAAATTAATATTTGTGCCATTCTCAAAACATTTGGCCATGACTGCACAGACTTGAGCGTTTCCTCAGCCAACAGCAGCCAGTCTGTGCGACCCTGGCTGGAGAAAGAGGAATATGGCATCTAATGCCCAAGGATGCCGACATAAGTGTCATGGAGCAACTGTGCCAGCAAGTGCCATGCACTTGCCTCAGAGACACGAGTGACACTGTCAGTCATCAAGCCTGTCCTAGACCACATCACCCGTGATGTTCTGGTGGGAAGGATATGGATCCATCCCTGACGAAGGAGATGAAAAGGGTAATGACAGAAGGCCTTAACAACAGATGCAAAGAGAGTCAATCACATGGCTTGTTTCATTGACCCCCGCTGCAAAATGAGCTTTTTAGATGAGGCTGCAAAAGTTGACACTGACAGCTGTGTCCAGGAGGCCTTGAAGCAGGCAGGTGCACCACCAACACCACCACAGCGACATCGGAGGGGAAAGGCCTGGCTGGGTTGCTGAGAAACATTACCTCAACAAGGCAGCAGAGAGGTGAAGAGGGTCAGATTCTGACCTCCCCAGAATACAGAGTGAAAGAAGAGATCAAGGTCTACCCGTCTCTGCCACCCATTCCAGCAGAAGAGGATCCACTGGTGTGGTGGAGGGGCCATGCATCAGAGCAGCCTCACCTTGCCAGGGTTGCCAGGAAGATTTTGTGGATCCCAGCAACCAGTGTGCCATCAGAGAGAGTGTTCAGTGCCAGCGGGCACATTTTCTCCTAGCAGATCACTACTTAAACCGGGCAAAGTAAATATGCGGACATTTTTACATTTCAATCTCAAGTGAACAAAGATGCAAACATACAGGATGTTAGGCCAGCAGCACTGGATGTATTTATGAAGGAGAGAACGGACATACAATCAGTGCTGTTCATTGGATGCGTTTACATATATGGTTGTGTTGTTCTTACATGCACATTGGATGCGTTTACATATATGGTTGTGTTGTTCTTACATGCACATTGGATGCGTTTACATATATGGTTGTGTTGTTCTTACATGCACATGGGATGCGTTTACATATATGGTTGTGTTGTTCTTACATGCACATGGGATGCGTTTACATATATGGTTGTGTTGTTCTTACATGCACATCGGATGCGTTTACATATATGGTTGTGTTGTTCTTACATGCACATGGGATGCGTTTACATATATGGTTGTGTTGTTCTTACATGCACATGGGATGTGTTTACATATATGGTTGTGTTGTTCTTACATGCACATGGGATGTGTTTACATATATGGTTGTGTTGTTCTTACATGCACATGGGATGTGTTTACATATATGGTTGTGTTGTTCTTACATGCACATGGGATGTGTTTACATATATGGTTGTGTTGTTCTTACATGCACATGGGATGTGTTTACATATGGTTGTATTGTTCTTACATGCACATGGGATGTGTTTACATATATGGTTGTGTTGTTCTTACATGCACATGGGATGTGTTTACATATATGGTTGTGTTGTTCTTACATGCACATGGGATGTGTTTACATATATGGTTGTGTTGTTCTTACATGCACATGGGATGTGTTTACATATGGTTGTATTGTTCTTACATGCACATGGGATGTGTTTACATATATGGTTGTGTTGTTCTTACATGCACATGGGATGTGTTTACATATATGGTTGTATTGTTCTTACATGCACATGGGATGTGTTTACATATGGTTGTATTGTTCTTACATGCACATGGGATGTGTTTACATATATGGTTGTATTGTTCTTACATGCACATGGGATGTGTTTACATATATGGTTGTATTGTTCTTACATGCACATGGGATGTGTTTACATATGGTTGTATTGTTCTTACATGCACATTGCTTTACTTGTGTTGCTTTTATATGCACATTTGATTTGCTTACTTAAGGTTGAGTTCATTTAAACCTGCACTAGGGAAAACATTTACCTCTCATGGCCACGTGGTGCCATCTTTAATGTTAATGTTATTATTTTAATGTTTATGCACACAAAAAGTGCATAGCGCTGCTCATTTTATTTGTTGGTTTTCAATATAAAACTTGGTGAAATGATTTCAGTGTGTCAGTACTTTTTGAACATTAACAGCACATTTTAACAATACCGCGATAATACTGATAACCGTGATCATTTGGGACACTGTAATCGTGGTATGAAATGTTAATACCGTTTCATCTCTAATAGTAGGCCAAGTCTACCTACATATTTATTGAAAAAGGCTACGGAAAACAGGGATAGGCAAGTCATTCGGCATGTCGCCCAGCTGTGCGCTGCCAGTCTTGTTGAAATAGGTTAAGCTATCTGTAAAAAAATCTAAATATATAAAAACTACTGTCTGTCACATCATGATGTCATTGCCATCGATGTCTGTCAAACATAATTGATTTCCGATTACATCGTAAAATCGCTTAACCCTACAAGACACCAGAGTTATTTATTGGCAAGAGCTCTCAAACTATACAATAGACACCATCACTAACATTGATATACAGACGTATTGGTATGACCAGGGCTGTTACTGTGACCATATTACAGCCACACTGGCAGGCAAGGTAACTAAGCTTCTCAAACTGCCCTCTGATGCAGTTGGTCATTAGTAGCTTAACAAACTTGCTAACAGCCTGGTACTCAGCATTCTATTGGCCGGTACTCAAGCACCTCTAATCACTCTGACATCAATGCAAATGCATCCGAACAACACACAGCATGGTATATGCCCATGGGACGCAATATATCTTCACACTACCACAAGGAAACACCATATGCAGACAGACACACACATTACCCTGCAGAGAATACACATCTCAAACATGATGACACATAGACACACACCTCTGGCCAGGGCCTTGCTTACCTTGCTAGCTGCGGTGACGGCAGCAGTAGCAGCCAAGTTCAGACCTCTCTTTCCAAACCTCATCATAGTCTCATAACTACGGTCTTTAGCCTGGGTGATGTACTGATCGATCTCCTACAGGACAGAAGAGGGTGGAGACAGAGAAACATACTGTATGAGTCAATGCATCTAAAGTTGAATTTGCAAGCTGACAGAGAGCTGGATCTTATTGTGACCTCTAACCTTCTCCTTGTTGGACAGGGTTAGACGTTACCGATATATCGTGCATCCCTAAAGGTAAGTATATCGGAATCAGACGATATTAACTAAAAATGCCAGTATCAGCCCGACGTCTAGTTTAACGCCAATGTGCAAAACCGATGTCAAAGGTGACGTGCATACCTAGATAACGCAGGTAGATGTCGTGCATACCTATATAACGCAGGTAGATGTCGTGCCTACCTATATAACGCAGGTAGATGACGTGCCTACCTATATAACGCAGGTAGATGACGTGCCTACCTATATAACGCAGGTAGATGACGTGCCTAACGCAGGTAGATGACGTGCCTACCTATATAACGCAGGTAGATGACGTAACTACCTATATAACGCAGGTAGATGACGTGCCTACCTATATAACGCAGGTAGATGACGTGCCTACCTATATAACGCAGGTAGATGACGTGCCTACCTATATAACGCAGGTAGATGACGTGCATACCTATATAACGCAGGTAGATGACGTGCATACCTATATAACGCAGGTAGATGTCGTAATGGCGCCATGAAAAATACAGCGCTACACAGCATTCCTAACCTAGTCCACAATGTCTGCTGTGTGGATCTATTTTGAAGTTTCAAAGGAAGATAAGAAAAGGGCCATATGCAACATTTATGCTGCTATTATTTCCCGAGAGGGAGAAAGTGAAACCTTTCAATACCACAAACCTAATTGCTCATTTGAAAGTGCATCACCCCCAGACGTTCAGCGACTACTTAGAACAAAAGCAGAAAAACTAAGAGCACATTTCCAACAACAAAACAAGTTTATGTCGAGTTGTCATTTGAAAGAGTATGACTCAGAAGCGAAATCCATTAAACGCCAAGACAATGGAATTCATTGCCCTCGACAATCAACCGTTCTCTGTCGTGGATGATGTTGGCTTTCGCCGACTGGTGGAGCACCTCGAGCCCCAGTACACACTACCAAGTAGGCGTTATTTTTCAGATGTTGCCCTGCCAGAGTTACACATATATTGTTTAAACTCACATCCATGAGCTCAGGGATGCAAACTAGTGAGGGCCCAAAAAGTGGACTTCTTTGTTGTTGCAAAAATCCCTCCTAGGCTGAAATGCAGGTTAACTAATTAAAGAAAAATAATATGATCTAAATGATCAGTCTCTGTGTGTAAAATAAAAAGTTGTTCATGTGAACTTAACTCACAGATAAACAAATGTAAAGAAAGCAATCCAATGTTATTTGTTGCCTAGACTTCACTGCAAATGACACTCAAGCCCTGAGAAAAAAGCAATACACTAATATTGCAGTTAGCCATGACAGCCTTTATAATAGAACACTTCTGACCACACACACATCTAAATATTGCACTTGGGTAAAAACATGTCAAGTAGAAATAGAATGAAACAAACAGGCATTCTATTTTTGCTCTATTATAATGGCCACTATAGTAGACATCGATCAAGTGCACAGGCTGTGTGTGCAAAAATAACATACACCGATTTTAAAAATGTAATAATCCCCCCTTACTCACACACGTGTTATTGTCAAGTTCAACACAACAAAAGCAATATCTTTGGGCTACACTGCATTGTACACTTTCTGCCTGTGGACATGTGTTCTACAATGTGCCAGCAGAGCATGCTGCCCTTTGTTGTCATAATTGAGCTCTTTCAGGCAGAGAGTACACCTTACATTACCCTTTTTATCCACTGTATAGAAGTGAGAAAGCGGGAACGTGTGTGCTGTTCCTTTCACCTCTAGTGGCATCCAGCTTAAGCCAGGCCCAGCTCCAGCTTAAGCCAGGCCCAGCTCCAGCTTAAGCCAGGCCCAGCTCCAGCTTAAGCCAGGCCCAGCTCCAGCTTAAGCCAGGCCCAGCTCCAGCTTAAGCCAGGCCCAGCTCCAGCTTAAGCCAGGCCCAGCTCCAGCTTAAGCCAGGCCCAGCTCCAGCTTAAGCCAGGCCCAGCTCCAGTTTAAGCCAGGCCCAGCTCCAGCTTAAGCCAGGCCCAGCTCCAGCTTAAGCCAGGCCCAGCTCCAGCTTAAGCCAGGCCCAGCTCCAGCTTAAGCCAGGCCCAGCTCCAGCTTAAGCCAGGCCCAGCTCCAGCTTAAGCCAGGCCCAGCTCCAGCTTAAGCCAGGCCCAGCTCCAGCTACACTTGTTTAATAACAAGCAACTCATTTTCACATAATTCTCACATTCTGAAAACTAACCACATACTGTAAACGGGAAAAAAATTGTCCACAGATAGTAGTTAGTTCATTAGCTAGTTAACATGCCACACAGATTGCCCGGGTCCAGTAAGCAACTAACACGTTATAACTTGAGAAACGGCAAGGAGTCGTATAACGTTACCAGTTAATATTATAGCGAATTGGTTAGGTTACTAACGTTAGCCGTCTGACTTTATTAGCCAGCCAATTTTCCCACTTTGATCAGAAATGTTGGCTAATGTTGCCGAACATTTCTCTGGCTGGCAAACGGATCATTCGATCCAGCTAGCAAGACACTTAACAATGCTAACGATACTTGTTCCACCACACTTTTTCCCTCACCTCAAACTTTCCAAATGCCAGTTGTTTTTGGTTACAGCTCATGAAGTACACTTCATCACCTTCTCAACCTCGTCTCCGTGGTCAGACTTCTCACCTACCTCTTAGTTATTGTTCAGGGGACGTGCTGCTGTAAGTTAGCTGGTAAACTGCCTTTCAACTCTCCCTCATCTTTCCAGAGCGAGCGCTGATGCTGTAGCTAGCCAATTTCTTCTCCTTCAGTTGTGTGCTGCATTCTGTTGTTATGTGAACGATTGGCTGAGCCTTGGATACAGCCAGTATTGCTCCAAACGCACATCACTAGTTCGCATACAGCCAGTAGTGATCCAAATCCCCCACCCAAACTATCCTCATCGGATCTACACAAATCACGTAGGTCACCTTTATTCGATTCAAAACTGTGAATTTTGGCAAAAGGTGACTGGTTTGCATCCCTGATGAGCTATTAGCTTCACGACTGACATTTGGACCCGCGATATCAGTCCTATGAGCATGCCGAGCCTGACAGCACAGTGGGTCGACGAGGATTTCGTACTGAGGAAAGCCGTATTGCATGTTCAAGAATGTGCTGGTTTTCATACCACTGCTGCCATTTCAATGGCATTTGAGAACATGTTTGAAACATGAACACACTAGCTAGCTCCATTCGAACAACTGACTGGAGAAATAAGCTCTTCAACTGTGTCTGTAGCAGACGTGATACCCTCTGTCATGGCATTGAAACTCCTGTGCAACAAAACTGCCCACACAGACCTTGGGGTTAAAACTTGCAAAAGTACTTGAGTATGTAAACAAGGGATTCCGTGGCATTCTCTCTGAGACTCTATACTGTGTCGCCACCATGCTCCAAGCTCGGTACACGGACCGCTACTTCGATGCAGACATGAAACAGGGATTCCGTGGCATTCTCTCTGAGACTCTATACTGTGTCGCCACCATACTCCAAGCTCGGTACACGGACCGCTACTTCGATGCAGACATGAAACAGGGATTCCGTGGCATTCTCTCTCTGAGACTCTATACTGTGTCGCCACCATACTCCAAGCTCGGTACACGGACCGCTACTTCGATGCAGACATGAAACAGGGATTCCGTGGCATTCTCTCTGAGACTCTATACTGTGTCGCCACCATGCTCCAAGCTCGGTACACGGACCGCTACTTCGATGCAGACATGGAACAGGGATTCCGTGGCATTCTCTCTGAGACTCTATACTGTGTCGCCACCATGCTCCAAGCTCAGTACACGGACCGCTACTTCGATGCAGACATGAAACAGGGTTTACGTGGCATTCTCTCTCAGACTCTATACTGTGTCGCCACCATGCTCCAAGCTCGGTACACGGACCGCTACTTCGATGCAGACATGAAACAGGGTTTACGTGAAATGTTACAGACACAGCTGGACAAGATGGAAATGGACACAGTGACAGTGCGCACCGAGGAAGAGGCCACGGACAGAGAGCTGAAACTTCACTGCTTGACATGTATGATGAAATCCTGGTTGAGAATGAAACGACAGCAACGAAACAGCACAACAAGTAAGTGAAAGAAATAGGTTTTGATTATGTTTTACTGGTAATGGGGGACATGGATAAATGCCAACAAAATAACATTTTGGTCAGTGTGTATTTCAACTATTTAACATTTACATTTAAGTCATTTAGCATTTAACTGTACTAGAATGCTTAAAAGGCCGCTAAAAATTGTAAGAATCTATCGGTATCGTTTTTTTTGGCAAGGAAAATATCGGTATCGGCCCAAAATGTAATATCGGTGCAGCCCTAGTTACCTTCTCCTTATTGGACAGGGTTAGACGTTACCTTCTCCTTATTGGACAGGGTGGGGTGGACAAACTTGCGGTAGAGCACACTGGAGCCCTTAGTGTACGGAGACAGGAGCCAGATCACAAAGGCTATCTTCAGCTCAAAGTAGAAAGGAAACCTGCATGAACAACCACACCAAAAGGAGTGTTAATAGACAGGAAAGAAGAATGGTTGTGGGCTACAATTTTACTGAAACAATAATTATTTTCTCTTTCAGGCACTAAAGGGTTTACCAAGTGTTTGCTCTGATATCCTGGTACTTTTCTGAAGGCAATACGCCACGACAAATGTAGACAATCAAATCGAACTTGATTTAAATATATCAAATCCTAGTGAGCACAACATATTAAATACTTTTAACAGCTTGTCAACCAAAATAGGTAATTTCAATGTACAGTACCAGTCAAAAGTTATCACATCTACTCATTCAAGGGTTTATCTTTATTTGTACTCTTTTCTACATTGTAGAATAAGTGAAGACATGAAATAAAACTAATGAAATAACACATGGAATCATGTAGTAACCAAAAAAAAGTGTTAAACATGTCAAAATATGAGATTCTTCAAAGTAGCCACCCTTTGCCTTGACAGCTTTGCACACACTTGGCATTCTCTCAACCAGCTTCATGAGGTAGTCACCTGTAATGCATCTCAATTAACATGTGTGCCTTGTTAAAAGTACATTTGTGGAATTTATTTCCTTAATATGTGAGCCAATTAGTTGTGTTGTGACAAGGTAGGGGTGGTATACAATAGATTGTCCTATTTGGTAAAAGACCAAGTCCATATTATGGCAAGGACAGCTCAAATAAGCAAAGAGAAATGGCAGTCCATCATTACTTTAAGACATGAAGGTCAGTCAATCTGGAAAATGTCCAGAACTTTGAAAGTTTCTTCAAGTACAGTAGCAAAAACCTTCAAGCGGTATGATGAAACTGGCTCTCATGAGGACCGCCACAGGAAAGGAAGACCCAGAGTTACCTCTGCTGCAGAGGATAAGTTCATGAGAGTTACCAGCCTCAGAAGTTGCAGCCCAAATAAATGCTTCAGAGTTCAAGTAACAGACATCTCAACATCAACTGTTCAGAGGAGACTGCGTGAATCAGGCCTTCAGGGTCGAATTGCTGCAAGGAAACCACTAAAGGACACCAATAATAAGAAGAGACTTGCTTGGGCCAAGAAACCCAAGCAATGGACATTAGACTGGTGGAAATCGGTCCTTTAGTCTGATGAGTCCAAATGTGAGATTTTCGGTTCCAACTGCCATGTCTTTGTGAGATGCAGAGTAGCTGAATGGATTATCTCCACATGTGCGGTTTCGGCCGTGAAGCATGGAGGAGAAGCTGTGAAGGTGTTTAGCTGGTAACACTGTCAGTAATTTATTTATAATTTAAGACACTTAACCAGCATGGCCATCCCATTTGGTTTGCGCTTAGTGGGATTATCATTTGTTTTTCAACAGGACAATGACCCAAAACACACCTCCAGGCTGTGTTAGGGATATATGACCAAGGAGAGTGATGGAGTGATGCATCAGATGACCTGGCCTCCACAATCACCCTACCTCAACCAAATTGAGATGGTTTGGGATGAGTTGGAACACAGAGTGAAGGAAAAGCAGCCAACAAATGCTCAGGACATGTGGGAACTCCTTCAAGACTGTTGGAAAAGCATTCCTCATGAAGCTGGTTGAGAGAATGAAAAGAGTGTGCAAAGCTGTCATCAATGCAAAGGGTGGCTACTTTGAAAAATCTAAAATCTATTTTGATTTGTTTAACACATGTTGGTTACTACATGATTCCGTGTGTTATTTCATAGTTTTGATGTCTTCACTATTATTCCACAACGTAGACAATACAAAAAAAAGAAGTAAAACCTTGAATGAATAAGTGTCCAAACTTTTGACTGGTACTGTAAATATACACTACATGGCCAAAGGTTCGTCGAACGCCGACACGGCCGCCAGGTGTGTTTCCCCCGACACATTGATGCGGCTGGCTACCGGGTTAAGCAAGCAGTGTGTCAAGAAGCAGTGCGGCTTGGTTGGGTTGTGTTTCGGAGGATGCACAGCTCTCGACCTTTGCCTCTCCCGAATCCGTACGGGAGTTGCAGCGATGGGACAAGATTGTAACTACCATTGGATACCATGAAATTGGGGTATATATATATATATATATATATATATATATTATTAGGTTCGTCGAACATCTCATTCTAAAATCGTGGGCATTAATATGGAGTTGGTCCCCCTTTTGCTGCTATAACAGCCTCCACTCTTCTGGGAAGGCTGTCCACTCGAGCATTAGGGAGGTTGGGCACTGACGTTGGGCAATTAGGCCTAGCTCGCAGTCGGCGTTCCAAATCATCCCAAAGGTGTTTGATGGGGTTGCGGTCAGGGCTCTGTGCAGGCCAGTCAAGTTCTTCCACACCGCTCTCGACAAACCATTTATGTATGGACCTCGCTTTGTGCACAGGGCCATTGTCATGCTGAAACCAGAAAAGGCCTTCCCAAAACAGTTCCAACAAAGTTGGAAGCACAGAATCGTCTAGAATGTCATTGTATGCTGTAGCATTAAGATTTCCCTTCACTGGAACTAAGCGGCCTAGCCCGAACCATGAAAAACAGCCCCAGACCATTTCTCCTCCTCCACCAACCTTTACAGTTGGCACTTTGCATGCGGACGGGTAGCATTGTCCTGGCATCCGCCAAACCCAGATTCATGTCGGACTGCCAGATGGTGAAGTGTGATTCATCACTCCAGAGAATGCGTTTCCATTGCTCCAGAGTCCAGTGGTCGCGAGCTTTACGCCACTCCAGCCGACACTTGGCATTGCGCATGGTGATCTTAGGCTTGTGTGTGGGTGCTCAACCATGAAAACCCATTTCATGAAGTTCCCGACAAACAGATCTTGTGCCGATGTTGCTTCCAGAGGCAGTTTGGAAATCAGTAGCAAGTGTTGCCATTTTTTACACGCTATGCACTTCAGCACTCGGCAGTCCCGTTCTGTGAGCTTGTGTGGCCTACCACTTCGCGGCTGAGCCGGTGTTGCTCCTCGACGTTTCCATTTCACAATAACATCACTTAAAGTTGAGCGGGGCAGCTCTAGCAGGGCCGATGTTTGACAAACTGATTTATAAAAGGTGGCATCTGATGACAGTGCCACGTTGAAAGTCACTGAGCTCTTCAGTACTGCCAATGTTTGTCTATGGAGATTGCATGGCCGTGTGCTCGATTTTATACACCTGTCAGCAACTGGTGTGGCTGAAATAGCCGAAACCACTCATTTGAAGGGCTGTCCACTTTTGGCCATGTAGTGTAAATTGTTTTTCATATGGATGATCCTAGGGGCTATTGTTCTAAATGGCTGTAGGGCAGTGGTCAGAGATGACCCACGTGACTCACCAGGACATGAACAAGTCTGTGAGGGTCTCCACCGTCGTGAATAATGCAAACACTATCCAGTACATCATCCATTTCACCTGGACACACACGATATAGATGGGAGAGAGCATCACATATAGACCAAAGCATAGCCTACAGTAAGCAGTCACTGCCAAACAAAGGACGGAGAGAGTATCAACACCTACTGCAATATAAATAGTGAGATGTGGATGAATCCTAAAATGTCACACTGACAGAGTGAAAACATCTCATCTAAATATATCGGCATATGAAAAATATAAAGCAATAAACCCAGCGAGGGAATGCATTGAATAGGCTGAGAGGATGAGTCACATTTTAATGTCATACAGTGCATTCGGAAAGTATTCAAACCTTTTCCACATTTTGTTACGTTACAGTCTTATCGCAAAATGGATTAAATGTTTATTTTTCCTCATCAATCGACACACAATATCCAATAATGACAAAGAAAAAAACAGATTTTTAGAATGTTAAATTAAAATATATTTACATAAGTACTCAGACCCTTTACTCAGTACTTTGTTGAAGCACATTTGGCAGTGATTACAGCCTCGGGCCTCCTTGGGTATGACGCTACAAGGTTTGCACACCAGTATTTGGAGGTTCTCTAATATTTCTCTGCAAATCCTTTCAAGCTCTGTCAGGTTGGATGGGGAGCGTAGCTGCACAGCTATTTTCAAGTGTCTCCAGAGATGTTCGATCGGGTTCAAGTCTGGGCTCTGGCTGGGCCACTCAAGGCCATTCAGAGACTTGTCCCAAAGCCACTCCTGCATGGTCTTTGCTGTGAGCTTAGGATCGTTGTCCTGTTGGAAGGTGAACCTTCACCCCAGTCTGAGGTACTGAGCACCCTGGACCAAGTTTTCATCAAGGATCTCTCTGTACTTTGCTCCGTTCATCTTTCCATCGATCCTGACTAGGGTTGCACATTTTGGGGAATATTCAGAGGTGGAAACTTTCCGTGGGAATATATGCAAATTAATATTAATACCATTTACATGTAGATGTTTTTTGCATTGGATATATTTACCATATCATATGGACACAGAAACATAAACCTTTCCCTTATCATAAGTAGACAATTGCAAAGGATTAAATCCTTCAAATATACATTTTAAAAACAATTTAGTTACGAATTGAACTTTAATTAAATGAGTTGACTCGTCACATGGGATGATTTCACTGAACAACAAAATATTGAATGATGCATCGCATCTCCCAAAAACGTTTTCAACATACATCTGTAAAATGATAGTCGAGAAACTAAAGCTTTGGTTGTCTTCCTCTCGGGCTTCCATGTCTTCTCCCTGGACCTCCTCAATGTCCACCTATTGAAAGTTAGACTCTGAAGCCTCATCTTCACTGTCACTTTCCAACCTTGTTGAGGATGGCTCGTTGTCAGGCTCAAAAAGACTCAAATTTGCCCGGATGGCCACCAATTTTTTAACCCTTGCATTGGTCAGCCTGTTGTGTGCTTTGGCGTGTGTGTTCCCAAACAAGGACCAGTTGCGCTCTGAGGCAGCTGATGTTGGTGGGATTTGGAGGATGGAAGCAACAGGGGAAAGAGCCTCAGATCCACAAAGTCCCTTCCCCCAGGTGGCTGATGAGATATGTTGGCACGACTGCCATATTGCATCTCCATCCCAAAGCCCTTGCTTGGAAGTGTACTTTGCCAGACTGCCAAGAACCTTGCCCTCATCCAGGCCAAGGTGGTGAGACACGGTAGTGATGACACCATAGGCCTGTTGATCTCTGCACCAGACAGGATGCTCTTGCCAGCATACTTGGGGTCCAACATGTATGCTGGGGTGTGTATGGGCTTCAGGCTTCTTGATGTATTTCAGAACTGCAGTTTCCTCTACTTGGAGCAACAGTGAAGTGGGCAGGGCAGTACGGATTTCTTCTCTTACATCTGCAAGCAGTCTGAACATCAGACAGGATGGCATTGTCTCCCTCAATCCATGCAATGGCTACTGCTATTGTTTCAGGCTACTTACCACTATCTCTCAAAATACATAATCCAGGAGGATGACAGCACCACCCCAACGGTTGTTGCTGGGCAGCTTTAATGTGGTGCTCTTATTCTTCCCACCTCGCTTGGTGAGGTTGATTGCTGCTATAACTTGATGGCCCTTCACATACCTAACCATTTCCTTGGCTCTCTTGTAGAGTGTATCCATTATTCTCAGTGCCATGATGTCCTTGAAGAGCAGATTCAATGCATGAGCAGCACAGCCAATGGGTGTGATGTGAGGGTGGGACTCCTCCACTTTAGACCAAGCAGCCTTCATGTTCGCAGCATTGTCTGTTAGCAGTGCAAATACCTTCTGTAGTCCAAGGTCATTGATGACTGCCTTCAGCTCATCTGCAATGTAGAGACCGGTGTGTCTGTTGTCCCTGGAGTCTGTGCTCTTGTAAAATACTGGTTTAGGGGTGGCGATGATGTAGTTAATTATTCCTTGCCCACAAACATTTGACCACCCATCAGAGATGATAGCAATACAGTCTGCTTTCTCTATGATTTGCTTGACCTTCACTTGAACTCTTTTGAACTCTGCATCCAGCAAATTAGTAGATAAAGCATGTCTGGTTGGAGGGGTGTATGCTGGGTGAAGAACATTAAGAAATCTCTTCCAATGCACATTCCTGTGAGCATCAGAGGAGAACCAGTTGCATACACAGTTCGAGCAAGACATTCATCAGCATTTCTCTGACTATGTTCCTCCATTGAGTTAAAAAACTTCTGATTCCAGGAGGACCATGAGCTGCTGCTATCGATAAGGTGTCCGATTCATCATTTTCACCTCGAATAGGACTTTTCCTGTAAAGAACAGAAACAAATGAGTAAAAAGTAATAATACAATTCCATGTACAGATAAATAGTTAAGCAGTTAGACTAAACAACTCATTTGTAAGATAAATGTTTTCAAATGAAACATATGGAAACAGGTGAATTAACACGCAGTTAGCAAGCTCAAGCTAGCTAAAACCGCCCTGGTTGCAAAAACTAACTAGCAGAAATTGTTAACAAGTTAGAAATGATTTAAACACACTTTGCTGTAGGCTACGATTTACTAGTTAACAAAAAATCATGCATGTCCTATAAAATATATTCACCCCACCCAGTATTGTAATAAAAAACTTACCTTGGCTCAGACAGTGTAGTAGTGTTGGCTCAATAGCATCCCATCCGTGTGCAAGATCTTGAGAGCTGTACATGTGATGGAAGAATGCACTGTGCATGCAGAAAGCATGTAGTCCTTGGCTCAGACAGTGTAGTAGTGTTGGCTCAATAGCATCTCATCCATGTGCAAGATCTTGAGAGCTGTACATGAGATGGAAGAATGCACTGTGCATGCAGAGGGTTGAAATTCCATTGAATTGTGGATAGTTAAACCAAAATATGCCACAAGACCTAGAATTGCCTTATGTGTATCCCACAAAAAAAGATTCACTGTTTTATAAGCTAACGTTTTTGATGAATTTAAGCAAAATTCCCCAAAGTCCCGGGCTTAACTTCCCATGGAAAATTCCCGGAAAGTTTCCTACCCTTTGCAACCCTAATCCTGAGGAGTGGCTTCCGTCTGGCCACTACCATAAAGGCCTGATTGGTGGAGTGCTGCAGAGATGGTTGTCCTTTTGGAAAGTTCTCCCTTCTCCACAGAAGAACTCTGGAGCTCTGTCAGAGTAACCATCGGGCTCTTGGTCACCTCCCAAACCAAGGCCCTCCTCCCCTGATTGTACAGTTTGGCCGGGCGGCCAGCTCTAGGTGCCTTTTGGCAAACTCCAAGGGGGGTGTCATGTGCCTTTTACTGAGGAGTTGCTTCCGTCTGGCCATTCTTCTCTGATCGTTGAGTTTGGCAAGGCTGCCAGCTCTAGGAAGAGTCTTGGTGTTTCCAAACTTCTTCCATTTATGAATGATGGAGGCCACTGTGTTCTTGGGGACCTTCAATGTTGCAGAAATTTTTTGGTACCCTTCACCAGATCTGTGCATCGTCACAATCCTGACTCGGAGCTCTACAGACAATTCCTTTGATCTCATTGCTGGGTTTCTGCTCTGACATGCACTTTCAACTGTTGGACCTTATATAGACAGGTGTGCCTTTCCAAATCATGTCCAATCAATTGAATTTACCACAGGTGGACACCATTCAAGTTGTCGAAACATCTCAAGGATGATCAATGGAAACAAGATGCACCTAAGCTCAATTTCGAGTCTCATAGCAAAGGGTCAGAATACTTGTCTTTTTTATACATTTGCAAACATTACAAAAACCTGTTTTCACTTTGTCATTATAGGGTATTGTGTGTAGATTGATGAGGAAATGTTTTTATTTAATCTATTTTAGAATAAGGCTGTAACGTAACAAAATGTGGTTAAAGTCAAGGGGTTTAAATACTTTCCAAATGCATTGTAGGTACACAGCACAGGTCAAACGTGTGATGTTATATAAATAGGTATTTCTACTGTTAAATCATTACAGAAAAGAGAAAAGGATAGCAAGGGAAAAAGAAGAGATGGGCGGGGAAAAATGTCCTCTGCATCTCATCTCCCTCTCGATCTATCCCTTCCTCGCTCTATCTGCATGTGCCCCAGCTCAAATATTGAGTGGGTGGGGGGGGGGGGGTTCCATAGCAACCAGAGGGAGGAGAAGGCTCAGGAGACGAGAGAGCTTGGCAGAGCTAGGCAGAGGGCCAGAACACAGAGTTCCACTCCTCCTCCTCCACCACCCTCCTCTTTCTCATGCCTCTGCTCCCTAACAGGAATGAGGTAAGCTGGGAGGCTCCCATTTTAAACAGATACTGTTTAAACTTGTTTAAACTGCTCTCTCATCCTCAGAAACAATGGAAACTGGCTGCAGCGCATTGGAGAGGGTGAAAGCCATTTTAAAACCATCATAACTTTGTCCATTGTATTATCTCAGTATGAATATATGAAATAACTACAAGAGACTTAAAATATTTAGCCCATCACTGAAGATGTTGTAAAGACATACTAATACACTGCAACAATAGAGTTACAGTATTCAAGTACAAAACTCACATATTCCTTCACATTCTTTGTCTTGACGGCCTTGTATGAGGAGTAGGCCGGGTAGAGGGTCCCGAAGGCCAGGCTGAAGAAAGAGGAAAGTCAGAGAGGAATGGGTCAGAGGTTAGGGGTTAAGGTACAGTAAACAACATCACCCGGGCAACATGACCTCAGGGTAGTAACACTGACCAAATGTTTCCCTCTGTTTCAATATGTATCCAGTAAAATGTGGCCTAACACCTGATTCCAGTCTAAAACCCATGATCTCAGAGTCTACATAAATAGGTTGCTTTGAGGGAAAGTAGGCCATATTCTGGGCAGTTCTCAAAATATCATTCTAGGTTAGCCTAGTTAGGGCACCTGACCCGCTCTATTGCAATAACAGATGGTTACATTTAGACAAAGGGCAATAGTTTGTTGGAACAAATAATCAGTTCAGGAAGCAGAAGATTGAAAAATAATGGAAAACGCTTCTGCTACTGATAGATGGACCAAACACACAAGGATAACGGCAGGTCATCGTATGTGAATATGGCTGCAACACACATGGGAATAAAAGCCACACACACATCGCACTCTGTCCTGTCAGCCCGGCTGCATGGAAATTACTGCTGATGTGACAGGAAACTGAATGCTGAGGGAGGGGAGAGCTGGGAGGACCACGCCTGCTACCTTTCTGCCCATCTGCCACACAACCATGTGAAGGCTATGGGCATTTCTACCACTCTAGGTTCATGTATTCCTCCTTTCTGTCCACATTTTCTCACCTCTCGGGCTTGGAAATATTTCCCGCTATGGGTTTCCCTTGTTCCATCTGTGAGTTTCTCATGTGCACAGAGTCTGTGCGTCTGTCTGGGTCTTTATATGTCTGTGATTTGCCCAGTCATGCTGCCAGGGCTGCTTTGCTCTACTCTGCGCTGTAGCTGTCCAGTAAGAGGAGACGCGTGGCAGGCCAGAGGCAAGGTTCAGACTCCCACAGCAGGCACCCAATGTCTGTCTCACTCCCAGACTCCTCTCTGCTCTGTCCCATATCTCAACTCCATGCTGTCCAATGACCTCAAGGGGAGACAGAAGAAATGGCTACCAAGCACTGAGCAGGCTCAGATTCCCAACTCTTCTGTGATTAGACCTATCGACTGTAATTATACACGCAGATTAAGTGGAAATGTATAGCCATCTGTTGTTGGGCACTTTGGCTTGTAGTGTCCAATTCAGTTTTTACAAGCCCAGCAACACAGAGTTTATGCTAACATATATACCGAGTGAGAATGAGTATGACAGTGACTTTCATACTAGTACACAAAGATAAAGACAGGGTTGGCCAATCCCTGGGGATAAGCATCATCTTGTTTACAGGCCCATTCAATCATGTTTGTTTGGTCTCTAACACATGATTACCTGCCACAGAATGAGCCTTAAACCCTCTACACTAAAGTTAGGGTTGGCTCAGATGTTATTGGTTACGTAATCCAATGAAAAATCAGCTACATCAATGACATCTATTCAGCACAACCTGTGCATTTAAAAAAATAGAAGGCAGGCTCCGCTCTTTACATCTGAGATTTAGGTAACTATAAAACTATTAAAGTTGTGGCTCTCATTTTATGCCAAGATGACAATTGCTACTGATGACATGATGAAAACAAAACATTGTTTGACAGAAACTGCCCACACAAATCCTACCACCTGAATACAACACTGACTAACAATCACAAAGAGCTGATAACAGCTAGATATATTCTGGGGGTTTGTAGGGTAATGACTGTGTGTGTGTATGACTCAACTGTATAAAGAGCTGTTGACTAATCTAGCTGTCAGGGTACAGGTAGGCCTATCCTAGCTGGCTCATTACAACATCTGTGCCTCCCTCTTGGGTCTCACCCCTTATCGACACGTAACATCATGAGAATCAGGTCAGATCTTGACGTTATCGGTCCAGGTGACACGCAGTGGGAATGGAAGAGCTTCAATGTCTCTGGATGTCAGTGTCATGCTAGCAATGCAGTTTCTGCCATGTGTTTTGATGATCATCACGCAAACCTTACTAAAAATGCACTATCCGCCGTGCGTGATCAGCAAATATTCAAGACTAGAGCATTTTGTTTTACTGATTTACAATAACAACCACAATATGAATTGACAAATTGGCTTCAGTGAATGGCATAAGCAAGCGTGTTAGCTAGCTAATTAATTCCACCTTCACTTGGCTAGCAGCGTTATCATTTGAGCTAACTACCTAGCTAGCCAACGTTCGCACTGGTAACGGTGTTGCTCTTTGCCTACAAAACTATATTTGTGAAACACCAGTGGTCAACATACCCATTTCAGCACCATGGGCTATAAACCAACAACGACAATTCAATTGCAAGCAAATTAGCAGGTTCGCTGTCATTCTGGCTATCGAGATAACGCACGATCTGGACACAAGCCATGGCAGCAGTAGTTAGTATAGCAGGAGAGCGAATACAACAAACTGATGCTGCCGAGTCCATACTCACACTACCATCCTGGAGATAATCCACGACACCATCTTGATTGTAGTGAGCTTTTCCTTATTCTCGGAAATCTAACTACCTAGCTACCCCCCATTCCTCTGCCAACGACCGTGTTGTTGTGATGCGAGTGCCTGCTGCTGTTCTGATGTGCTATATGTTACTGACAGGTAGCTAGGCTGCTGTGTGGTGATTTGCAGCTCGCCAACGATTCGTTCTTTTTTGAACGACTCTTTTTACTGATTTGAGTCATAATTCTATTTCCCGAGTGACTCGTTCATTTTAGTCGTTTATTTGACCTGCTGGCCTCAATGAATTCTAGCAGGGTTAATACACGCACCGATCAACTGTCTATCAGACAGCATAGAAAATGAAAATACGTGTTTAGAACTGATAATTGACCCATAGTGCAATAATGAATGCAATTAATTTGGTATGTGCAATAATGAATGCAATTCAATTTGTTATGATGTAGAACCAAAACATACTCTGCTCATCAAACTCCAATTTAAGAACGAATCGTTTGGGGTGCTGCAGTTCACGAACGATATTGTGATTATCATCAAGGCAGTCAAGCAATGCATTCTGCCAAGAGTCGTCCTGTTGCGGCCACAACTAGACCTCGTTTCAAATGTACCAAGAAAACATCTTGTGTGTCTAGCAATCAACAAATGTACATTGTTTAAAGAACGCTTTTCAAAGTCTCAGTCGCATGACAGCTGCAATAAGCCGTTGGGTGAAACGAGACTGCTTGACGAATCATGACTATTTCAAGTTTTCAGTTCATTGTTCGCCGGGTAGGCGGTCCTGCGTGCTCTGGGCATTACTGACTCAAATGAACGAAATGAGTCGAAAGATTCGTTCTTTTGACTGAACGAGTCGAAATGATCAGTCATTAAAAAGAGCCGAACTTCCCATTACTACTATTGTGATTTTGGATCCGCTGTATTCAAATCACTGTAATTTCTCTTAACGGGGCACGTCCACCCTGTTTTGTCTACCCCGCAGAGAAGGCAACTGGTTACTGCCATAATTAAATTTGTCCTATAACTAGGATTGGAATTAATTAGTGTAGCTATGCAGACAAGACCAAAAGGCTATGTACAGTGAGATGTCAGATGCACCGATGTCCCAGACAGTGCTTGATACTGTGTGTAGGCACCAAAGATGTATATAAACCCTGGATTGCTGAAGCTTTGTATTGGCCACAGAGGCTTTAAAGCCATGGTTCGGCCATATTGGCAGTGACCAGAAGGAGAAGTCCTCCATAGAGCCCAACAGTGGAGGTGTCATAATTCCTATAAAAACCTAGCGTCAAACAGGGAAATGGTTCCAATCGTTTTTCCACTATTCATTTTTCCCATAGGGGATTTTAGAAACACTTAAAATAAGGTCTGTGTTTCGTGTAGGCTTACGCTGGTGTGATGTTTTGATGACCATGTAAATCACTCTCAGACAAGGTGACTATTAATATTCAAATCTATTTACTCTCAGATTTTGAAAATGCTAATTAGCATCAAAGTAGGTATCATGCAAAACAACAAATCCCTGCAAGCTCCTGAAAACCATCTCTTGCTGACACCTTTGCAAACAGGTATTGTGTTCATTTAAAATTTGCACAAGGTTCACATAATTGTCAATTTGAAGAAATGTAGCCAATTTATTACTACTTTTAGTTAACATTAGATAGTTAATCCAGAGCACAGGCAGCTGGTGGCACCTTAATTGGGGACGACAGGCTCATAGTAATGCCTGGAATGCCATTATTTGAATGGTATCCAACACATCAAACAAATGTTTTCCATGTTTGATGCCATTCCATTCAATCCATTCCAGCCATTATTATGAGCCATCCTCCCCTCAATTGCTTCCTGTGATCCAGAGATTCTTACATTTATCTTGATTCAGAAGTCTCATCATGTGTCAAAGCCACATTAACGTTTCCTTTTTGGGGAGGCTAAATACAGACAAATATATTGATGAAAATCACCTTGTCCTTGAGAGATTCACACGTTTATCAAAACGTCACACCAGGGTAAGCCGACACAAAACACAGCCGTTACTTAACATGTTTCTAAAATTCCCTATGGGAAAAACGATTGGAACCATTTCCTTGTTTGACAAAATTACACGCATTTGTTTTTTTGCTGTGGTGAAGACCGTAACACTCATCTCAAATTATACTTTAAGGAAAATGTTTTTACATTTTTGAATTTTAAATGTTTGTTTAGCTCAAATAATAATTTTAAAGTATGCATTAAGCGGTCTAATATACACGGAACAAAAATATAAACGCAACATGTAAAGTGTTGGTCCCATGTTTTGTGAGCTTAAATTTTTTTTAAAACACAGACATTTTCTATACTCAACAAAATGCTTCTCTAAAATGTTGTGCACAAATTTGTTTCCATCCCTTTTTAGTGAGCATTTCTCCTTTGCCAAAAATAATCCATCCACCTAACAGGTGTGGCATATCAAGGAGCTGATTAAACAGCCTGATCATTACACAGGTGCACCTTTAGCTGGGGACAATAAAAGGCCACTTTAAAATGTGCAGTTTTGTCACACAACACAATGCCACAGATGAATCAAGTTGAGGGCATGCTGACTGCAGGAATGTCCACCAGAGCTGTTGCCAGATAATTACATTTGAATTTCTCTACCATAAGCTGCCTCCAATTTGGCAGTATGTCCAACTGGTCTCGCAACCGCAGACTAGGTAACAACGCCAGCCCAGGACCTCGGCATCCAGCTTCTTCACCTGCGGGATCGTCTGAAGTGGGGTGCTGAGGGGTATTTGTCTGTATAAAAATATTTTTAAAAGAACTTTAAAAAACTGATTGGCTGGGCCAAGCTCCCCCGTGGGTGGGCCTATGCTCTCCAAGGCCCACGCATAGCTGCACCCCTGCCCAGTCAGGAGAAATCCATAGATTAGGGCCTAATGAATTTTACATTTGACTGATTTACATTTAACATTACATTTAAGTCATTTAGCAGACGCTCTTATCCAGAGCGACTTACAAATTTCTTATATGAACTGTAACTCAGTCAAATCTTTGGAATTGTTGCATGTTGCATTTATATTTTTGTTCAGTATAAATGTGGCCAAATCAAATGTAGACAATATACACTGCTCAAAAAAATAAAGGGATCACTAAAATAACACATCCTAAATCTGAATGAAATATTCTTATTAAATACTTTTTTCTTTACATAGTGTGCTGACAACAAAATCACACAAATTATCAATGGAAATCAAATTTATCAACCCATGGAGGTCTGGATTTGGATTCACACTCAAAATTAAAGTGGAAAACCACACTACAGGCTGATCCAACTTTGATGTAAGTCAAAATGAGGCTCAGTAGTGTGTGGCCTCCACGTGCCTGTATGACCTCCCTACAACGCCTGGGCATGCTCCTGATGAGGTGGCGGATGGTCTCCTGAGGGATCTCCTCCCAGACCTGGACTAAAGCATCCGCCAACTCCTGGACAGTCTGTGGTGCAACGTGGCGTTGGTGGATGGAGCGAGACATGATGTCCCAGATGTGCTCAATTGGATTCAGGTCTGGGTAACAGGCGGGCCAGTCCATAGCATCAATGCCTTCCTCTTTCAGGAACTGCTGACACACTCCAGCCACATGAGGTCTTGCATTAGGAGGAACCCAGGGCCAACCACACCAGCATATGGTCTCACAAGGGGTCTGAGGATCTCATCTCGGTACCTAATGGCAGTCAGGCTACCTCTGGCGAGCACATTGAGGGCTGTGCGGCCCCCCAAAGAAATGCCACCCCACACCATGACTGACCCACCGCCAAACCGGTCATGCTGGAGGATGTTGCAGGCAGCGGAATGTTCTCCACAGCATCTCCAGACTCTGTCACGTCTGTCACATGTGCTCAGTGTGAACCTGCTTTCATCTGTGAAGAGCACAGGGCGCCAGTGGCGAATTTGCCAATCTTGGTGTTCTCTGGCAAATGCCAAACGTCCTGCACGGTGTTGGGCTGTAAGCACAACCCCCACCTGTGGACGTCGGGCCCTCATACCAGCCTCATGGAGTCTGTTTCTGACCGTTTGAGCAGACACATGCACATTTGTGGCCTGCTGGAGGTCATTTTGCAGGGCTCTGGCAGTGCTCCTCCTGCTCCTCCTTGCACAAAGGCGGAGGTAGCGGTCCTGCTGCTGGGTTGTTGCCCTCCTACGGCCTCCTCCACGTCTCCTGATGTACTGGCCTGTCTCCTGGTAGCGCTTCCATGCTCTGGACACTACGCTGACAGACACAGCAAACTTTCTTGCCACAGCTCGCATTGATGTGCCATCCTGGATGAGCTGCACTACCTGAGCCACTTGTGTGGGTTGTAGACTCCGTCTCATGCTACCACTAGAGTGAAAGCACCGCCAGCATTCAAAAGTGACCAAAACATCAGCCAGGAAGCATAGGAACTGAGAAGTGGTCTATGGTCCCCACCTGCAGAACCACTCCTTTATTGGGGGTATCTTGCTAATTGCCTATAATTTCCACCGGTTGTCTATTCCATTTGCACAACTGCATGTGAAATGTGTCAGTGTTGCTTCCTAAGTGGACAGCTTGATTCCACAGAAGTGTGATTGACTTGGAGTTACATTGTGTTGTTTAAGTGTCCCTTTGTTTTTTTTTAGCAGTGTATTTCAATAGCTTCCAAAAACATTTTCACAACAGTGGCGTGCCAGATTGGAGGGGGCGCTGTTTTGAAGCCAGCGTGCCTATCAGTCATCTAGTGCAAATACAAATGATTGGCAGGCACAAGGCAGCAGCCACAGCTTCTGTCTGTCTTCATTCCCTCCTAATAATATAGCAAGGTAATATGTATTTTGTTCTTTAGGGGATTGAGTTCAACATTTAATAATAATCTCTGGACAAGATAGCTGTCATTGTAACTGAATCTGTTAAATCATATTCTGTGTGATAGAAAACAGCTGTTCAGGGTATGGTCAATTAATTAGGACCACATTATTTGCATGTGAAAATACTAGATTTTCCATTATGCAGTGTCTTGTTCTCTGGGAATAGAGACTTCAGTGGGAGGGTACAAGAGCCTCTGCCTGCCCCGTTTCTGCCATCCACTTTCGAAAATCCAATTTATGCTTGATCCAAAAATGTGGTCGGCGGCTCCATATGGAGAGTGACACAATTGCACATCGCTGTGCGCCTCCCAAATTTTCAAACAATGTGGATGGCTCTGTATAGTTCCACATTGACATGATTGGTTGACAGTAGGTGGGGGCGGGAGATCCTGTATAAAACGCAAACTCACTTCCTTGACAATAGCTCTGCGCTGCTCCATGAAGCATGAATGCCCTGACTTCTGCATCACCGTAAATGCTGCACGGCCAATGCAGTGGTCAGATTGACCGTGCAGCCCCTTTAATTCAGAATCAGGCAGGTGATAGCGAGGAGGCATAAAAACATGGCCTATGAGCAAAAGACTCTTTTTGGTTAAATGTTGTGGTCTTGTGCTCAGTGGGTGGGGTAAATTATATGGATGTATTGTTAACAAATTGTTATTATTGACATGGCGAGTGGGACATTTCCTTGGCTATAGGCTTATAGATGCCTCCCACCCTTTCCTATCGAAGGCCCTGATGAAGGCGATTACACCGAAACATAATAATAAACTTATCAGATCAATGCAGAAACAGAGCTCTCCTTTTTCGTTATATTCCTGGATAGTGGAAGGAATATTTTGAGATTTAAGTCCCTCAGTCAAGCACCTGATTCCCTTTTTGTTTAAGCTGGTCTGAAGCGCATTTGGGTACACTTTTCCCCCTATTGATCCATAAGCATTACGATGTGATGACGTGTTCACAGTTGGTGTTCAGCAATAAATGACAACAAACAGTTGTATGAATCAGCTGAAATTAAGACGCCAATCAATTGTATTTTTTGTCAACTTTATTTTGAAAAATCAAAACAGACTGCTAATATCATTAATATATATATATTGATACACTTAACGGCCAGTTGTTTCTGTTCAGTTGGAATCGTGATTCTTGTACAACGTTTTGAAGTCTGCAGTTAATCTATTCAAACCTTGGACAACAAGTGACCAAACCAATGGAGACGTTTCTCTAAGCAACTCTGTCAAGCAGTCAAAGACTATTTGAATTACCCCCCCCCCCAAAAACTAAGTCTTTGCTTTTAATTGAAAAGAAAGACAACAAAAAATACAACCTTTTGGTCTAGTTCCCTTCAATGCTTGTTTCTTTCAAATGGCCCAATTCCACCACTGAAGGTGGAAGGAAAACAGATTTTTAAAAATTATCTACAAAAACAGGTGAACGGTTATCGCAAAAAAATAACAGCCCAGTGCTCACATTTAGTCAGACGCTACACAGAAGCTGAACCCCCTCTAACGGCACGTCAGCTCACATCACATGCTCCCCTTCTCTTCCACACACACAAACAGGACCCGCTCTGACCTTTAAATACAGAGGTGATCAGAAGTAAATTGGAAAACAACTAAGTCGTGTAGAGCGTGTCATAACATAAATGACTATAGACCCACCCCCCCAACAAAAATAACAGTTGTGTGAGCACCCCCCCCCCCCCCTTCTGCACACTGACACCTACTTTATTCTGTCACTACAGATTGTGTGTGGAGGGCTCTAAGAGCGTGCTAGCTTGGGTTCGTGGGCCCTCAGTGTCCCCACAGCGTCCTTTACAGCATGGTAGATGATGTTCTTCACCTAGAGAACAGAGATCCCATCAAAATTACAACAATACGTTACTGATTGTTTAGCTGATTGATAATCAATTCAAACCTTCATTCCTTCTCACAGCAATGACCTATACATTTGTGGCGGCATAGTTAGTGCTCTACTTTTGAGCAGAGCCCTGGTCAAAAGTAGTGCACTACATAGGCTACCATTCGGGAGGCAGACGAAATGTACCTGCAGCTTGTCCTCGTGGTTGGAGTGTGTGGTGGACAGGTGTCTAAACTCCTGGGTCAGTCTGAAACAGTGCTTCACATGCTCAGGAGACACAAAGTCCTCCGCCACCTTGATACAGCTGTACAGGTTATGGACCTGGGGGGACAGCCAGGAGACGAGGGTAGCGTGTGAAAAATGTGTTTTTGAAAGAGTGTGAGAGGTGTCGTGACAGAGAGAACGTGTGTGTGTATATGAGAGAAGCAAGAGTATAAATATTATACAGCAAAAGGAAAACCACAAGTGTACCCTCTGTCCCTATGTAACCATTAAACAACCCAAAACTCCCCTGTTACGTCCAGTGTTTCCCCTAGTACCCACCTGGTGGGGAGCCCCGGCAGGAATGAAGACTGCGTCTCCCAGGAACTGTACGATGGCCCAGCCCTGCACACCATACTCCTCATACAGCCTCCTGCGCAGCACCCCGTCCAGGTACCAGCTCTGGTCGTGGATAGGGTCATGGTCCGGCGGATTCTCCTGGCCCTGCTCCTCACCCACCTGACACAGTCAGAGGAGGGGGGGGGAGAAACACTAATGGTAAAGCATATTATAAACTGGGTGGTTTGAGCCCTGAGTGGTGATTGGTTGACAGCAGTCATATCAGACCGTATACCACAGGTATGACAAAACATATTTACTGCTCTAATTACATTGGTAACCCATTTATAATAGCAATAAGGCACCTTGGGGGTTTGGAATATATGCCAATATACCACGGCTAAAGGCTGTGGCTAAGAACAGCCCTTAGCCGTGGTATATTGGCCATATATCACATCTCCTCGGGCCTTATTGCTTCAGTAACATGCTATATCAGAGAGACATTGTGTCCTAAATGGCACCCTATTTCCTAGATCAGGGCTCTCCAACCATCCTGTAGGTCCACACTAACCCTGTTCCTGGAGAGCTAGCCTCCTGTAGGTTTATATTCCAACCCTGTTCCTGGAGAGCTAGCCTCCTGTAGGTTTATATTCCAACCCTGTTCCTGGAGAGCTAGCCACCTGTAGGTTTATATTCCAACCCTGTTCCTGGAGAGCTAGCCTCCTGTAGGTTTATATTCCAACCCTGTTCCTGGAGAGCTAGCCTCCTGTAGGTTTATATTCCAACCCTGTTCCTGGAGAGCTAGCCTCCTGTAGGTTTATATTCCAACCCTGTTCCTGGAGGGCTAGCCTCCAGTAGGTTTATATTCCAACCCTGTTCCTGGAGAAATAGCCTCCTGTAGGTTTATATTCCAACAAAAAAAAGGCCAAGCAACCATTTTAGTTTCTTCCCTGAAAATTTCCCAGATATAATGCATTGCCTGAAAATGAATGTGCAGATATACATTACAATGAATGTGGTGATTGTGAACCCTGACCTTGCGGAGAAGCTCGCGGATCTTCTCGGCGTCCTTGGCAGAGTAGATGTGCCAGAGTGCCCCGGGCTTCTCCTTGGCCTCATACACCCTCCTCTTGGTCATCTCATCCACATCACCCTCCTCGATGGTGGTCATCACCTCTGCAGGACCAAACAGACAGACAGGGATGAGCAAACATGGGCAGTCTCAGAGTGAGCATGAACTCTTAGGGAAGGATGGAGGAAAGAAGAAACATCACACATTGACATCCTGAGGTTGTGGGCACAGGAGAGAAAACACTACACGTTCTAACTTGGAGAAGTGCTGCTTCACTATGTCAGAATCATGAGGCGCCATCTCAAAGGGACACTATTCCCCTGAATAGTACCCCATTTTGATCATAACAGTATGTGGCCCTGGTCAAAAGTAGTGCAGCAGATGGGAAATAGGGTGTCATTCAAAATGCAGTCAGGTTAAGTGCTGAGTCATCATCCAGAATCAGATGGACACTGAGCTGGCAGGGGAACTGTACCTTCTATGCTAAGCCATTTGAGACAGAGTTGCTTATATATTACTAATCAAGAAAACATTCAGATGGCTAATGAGGAACGGGACTAAAACATTACACTAGTGGAACTACATGTATTATTCACTTTCTGGCCACTTGGACAAATGACCCCCAGAGCCATAGGACAAGTTGCCTGCATGTGGGCGAGGGAGAGATGGGCAGGACTAAATGTGGGTGCAGGCAGGACTAAATGCGTGTGAGTTTATTTGCTCAGACTTTCCTCCAGGCTAGTAGGCATCTCTAGATGCCCATCTCCAACAGTCAAAGCCAGAACACCCGTCACCCCAGACAACAGAAGATGCAAACCATGAAAAATCTACTAGCGTCTACCAGCGTAAAACATTAACAATAATAAGTTGTGTTTAAAGGCCTTAAACAGAGTTTGACTCTATCCGAGGGTTAATGAAGGTCTACACAGGGTAGAAGACCACAGAAAGACCCAACTCAGACCACAGATAAACCAAAGGCTTTTAAATTGATGCACCCCTGTAGTGTTCTGGCCCCGACCCCATGTGGGAAAGGACATGGGATGGGGGAGTAGAGGAGGAGAGAAAAGGGGGGTGTTAGTCAAGAAGGCCATGCTAAAGAGGTGATAATGGTATAAAATTGCACAGACCTTTACATCCAGCGATATCCATCTCTGTGAACAACAAATGTTCACACAATCAACATGTGAGACCCATGGGAGGGTCTTTCTACCAGAATCCTGTCCATTGATGCATGGGGGGGGCAACTCCCATTGGGCTTGTCAGAGGCCTCCAGTGATATAGTCCAGGGTCCATATCCACAAAGCATCTCAGAGTACGAGTGCCGATTTAGGATCAGTTTTGCCTTTTAGATCATAATGAATGAGATGATATAGATCAGCACACCGGAGATGCTTTGTGGATACTGGCACAGGGTGGGAAACCTGGGAGAGGCCACAGGAGTGCCTGGAACATTTACACCATTGTTCTGTCTCAATGCTGAGGAATGGCTTCCTTTTCTTACTTCAATGGGACAGTATTTGATCTTGGTCAACCTATCAACATTCCTTTAGAATATTTGGGAGCTTCTCAAACTCAATTATACAGGACTGGTTTTAATATTATTCCAAATATTTTCGGCCCTTTTTTTTACACTTTCTTTAGATGTAAGGTGTTTAAATCTGTCATAATGATACTCCTGAAAAACAATGCAACAAACCCAAAGATAGTGCGGAATTAGATGGCATAAAAACATGACTGTCCAAGGACAAAGATCCCAGGACAACCATTAACGTACCATACAGAAAAGTCTCAATCATTAATGAGTGTTGCTGGATGGAGGTGCTGATGTCTGTGTGTGAGTAGCAGTGTGATATAGCGGTTTGATATAGAAATGCACTTAGTAAGAAATGGACACTTGTGCTAAATTGCTAGCCATGCTAACACTTACATTGTATAGCGCAATGTACGTCAATGCTGTAGTGTGTTCTGCCTCACTGTGTGAGAGTGGGTTGGTCCTACTCACCCTTGACGTGGTCTCCCTCTCCCTCAGGGATGCCCACGTACACCATAACGTTGACGGCATCAGACACATCCAGATGCAGGTTGGTGGTGCCAACACTCCGGTCTTCTGTCTCCATCAGACCTGAGAGGGAGGAAGACAGGACAAAGCCGGATGATAGTGGCAAGAAAGAGATGGGGTTGTGATAAATGGAAAGAAGGAGAGACCAAAATCAGAGATGCTGCCATTGGAGCTACTGCTAACTAGCTATCTATTGACCAGCTATGGGATCCCAGTGTTAGTCTGTCGGGTTTCTCTCACCATAAGCATTATACATCTTAGGCCCCAGGTCTGGCCTGACAAAGAAGTTGGGCAGGCGGGAGGCCAGGTTCAGACGGCCGTCTCTCTTAGTGTACTCTGGGAGGGGGAGGTTGTCCATTAGGTCATCAAACCGTGTGGGCATCATGTCTCTGAAGTCTTCTCCAGGAGGCCAGTCCTTCAGCTTCAAAACCATGGGCTGACCATCACTACCCTTCAGACGCTCTGGAAAGAGAGTGAAATGAGTGAGTGAATGAGTCAGTGAATAAATGGATGAACGAATTAATGATCCTGTTACTTACTGGAGATGATCTGGAAGCCGTCCCAGAAGTCTCGAACCTTGACGTCAGAGATGATGGCACAGTTCCGACAGTTGACCAGGTCAACATCCTGGTCCCCAAACTCCTCGCTGAAGGCCTCAGGCCGCCACAGAGCCCCCTTCAGACGCTTATGGATACCAGACACCAGCACCGGCTAGAGGGGGGAAAGGGTTCAAACAATCAGCTTCTCTCACACTGCACATCCCCCTCTTCCCAACTAATCTATTACATGGCATGGCGTAACAATGTACATATTGCCGAAGTGCGCCTCCTTTGCTCTTTGAAATAAAATAACTCCATACCCACAAACCTCTCTCTCATTTGCGTACATCCCTGTTAGTGACAATTTCTCATTTTGCCACGATAATTCATCCACCCAACAGGTGTGGCATATCAAGAAAATGATTAAACAGCATGATCATTACACAGGTGCACCTTGTGCTGGGGACAATAAAACACCACATTAAAATGTGCAGTTGTCACAGAACACAATGCCACAGATGTCTCAAGTTTTGAAGATGCGTCCAATTGGCATGCAGACTGCAGGAATGTCCACCAGAGCTGTTGCCAGAGAACCTAAATTGTTCATTTCTCTACCATAAGCTGAATCCAACATAATTTTAGAGAATTTGGAACCTTCACAGGGAAGCTCATCTGCATGCTCGTTGTCTGTTAAGTTCATGTTTTAAGTATCCCAATATTTGTATTTACGGGGCTATCACTCAGTCAAGAGTGCGCATGCGCAGGAAGTCTAGTCGTTGATGGACCTAGCCTTGAGTGTAATAGCGACCTTTGAGGGTGTTCATACGGTATAGTAAACTTTGTTAAACTGGAACCTTGTCGCTGTGTCATTTAGAGTTAACATTGTTCACAAGGTTCTTGGCCAGACTACGGTTCGGCATCGTAACCGACTTCAGAGGGCAAATGCTCCACATCGATGGCCACTGGCATGCTGGAGAAGTGTGGTCTTCCCGGTTTTAATGGTACCAAGCAGATGGCATGTATGGGGACATGTATGGCGTTGTGTGGGTGAGAGGTTTGCTGATTTCAACGCTGTGAACAGAGCAGGGTTATGATATGGACAGCCAACACAAATGCATTTTATCGATGGCAATTTGAATGAACAGAGATACCGTGATGAGATCGTGAGGCCCTTCATCCGCCACCATCACCTCATGTTTCAGCATGATAATGCACGGCCCCATGTCGCAAGGATCTGTACACAATACCTGGAAGCTGACAATGTCCCATAAATCACCATACATCAATTGAGCATGTACGACAGCGTGTTCCAGTTCCCACCAATATCCAGAAATTTTGCACAGCCATTGAAGAGAAGTGGGACAGCATTCCACAGGCCACAAATCAACAGCCTGATCAACTTTGCGAAAGGAGATGTGTCACGCTGCATGAGGTAGTATGACACACCACCACATATTACTCACACCACCAATACTACTACCACTACATATTACTCACACCACCAATACTACTTCCACCATCAATTATACTACCACCACATATTACTCACACCACTACCACCATCACCATCAATTCTACTACCACCACATAGTACTCACACCATCACCACCAATACTACATATTACTCACACCACCATGATCAATACTACTGCCACCATCAATACTACTACCACCACCATCATCAATACTACTACCACCACATATTACTCACACAACCACCATCAATACTACTACCACCACATATTACTCACACCATCAAAACTACTACCACCACCACATATTACTCACACCACCACCATCAATATTACTACCACCACTACTACTAACACCACCAATACTACATATTACTCACACCACCAATACTACATACAGTGGGGCAAAAAAGTATTTAGTCAGCCACCAATTGTGCAAGTTCTCCCACTTAAAAAGATGAGAGGCCTGTAATTTTCATCATAGGTACACTTCAACTATGACAGACAAAATTAGAAGAAAAAAAATCCAGAAAATCACATTGTAGGATTTGTAATGCATTTATTTGCAAATTATGGTGGAAAATAAGTATTTGGTCACCTACAAACAAGCAAGATTTCTGGCTCTCACAGACCTGTAACTTCTTCTTTAAGAGGCTTCTCTGTCCTCCACTCGTTACCTGTATTAATGGCACCTGTTTGAACTTGTTATCAGTATGAAAGACACCTGTTCACAACCTCAGTCACACTCACACTCCAAACTCCACTATGGCCAAGACCAAAGAGCTGTCAAAGGACACCAGAAACAAAATTGTAGACCTGCACCAGGCTAAATCTGGAAGACTAAATCTGCAATAGGTAAGCAGCTTGGTTTGAGGAAATCAACTGTGGGAGCAATTATTAGGAAATGGAAGACATACAAGACCACTGATAATCTCCCTCGATCTGGGGCTCCACGCAAGATCTCACCCCGTGGGGTCAAAATGATCACAAGAACGGTAAGCAAAAATTCCAGAACCACACGGGGGGACCTAGTGAATGACCTGCAGAGAGCTGGGACCAAAGTAACAAAGCCTACCATCAGTAACACACTACGCCGCCAGGGACTCAAATCCTGCAGTGCCAGACGTGTCCCCCTGCTTAAGCCAGTACATGTCCAGGCCCGTCTGAAGTTTGCTAGAGAGCATTTGGATGATCCAGGAGAAGATTGGGAGAATGTCATATGGTCAGATGAAACCAAAATATAACTTTTTGGTAAAAACTCAACTCGTCGTGTTTGGAGGACAAAGAATGCTGAGTTGCATCCAAAGAGCACCATACCTCTACTGTGAAGCATGGGGGTGGAAACATGCTTTGGGGCTGTTTTTCTGCAAAGGGACCAGGACAACTGATCCTTGTAAAGGAAAGAATTAATGGGGCCATGTATCGTGAGATTTTGAGTGAAAACCTCCTTCCATCAGCAAGGGCATTGAAGATGAAACGTGGCAGGGTCTTTCAGCATGACAATGATCCCAAACACACCGCCCGGGCAACGAAGGAGTTGGCTTCGTAAGAAGCATTTCAAGGTCCTGGAGTGGCATAGCCAGTCTCCAGATCTCAACCCCATAGAAAATCTTTGTAGGGAGTTGAAAGTCCGTGTTGCCCAGCAACAGCCCCAAAACATCACTGCTCCTAGAGGAGATCTGCATGGAGGAATGGGCCAAAATACCAGCAAGTGTGTGAAGACTTACAGAAAACGTTTGACCTCTGTCATTGCCAACAAAGGGTATATAACAAAGTATTGAGATAAACTTTTGTTATTGACCAAATACTTATTTTCCACCATAATTTGCAAATAAATTAATTTTAAAAATCCTACAATGTGATTATCTGGATTTTTTCCTCATTTTTTCTGTCACAGTTGAAGTGTACCCATGATGAAAATTACTTACATTTTTAAGTGGGAGAACTTGCACAATTGGTGGCTGACGAAATACTTTTTTGCCCCACTGTAATATATATATCCAAAAATGTCATATCGGTGCATCACTACTACATATTACACACACCATATTACTACAAACTCTTCTCTACCCCCTCCCCCCCAGAAAGGTCTCTCTCACCTGGCCCTGTTTCCAACACTCTCTGAAGATCTTCCAGTTGTTGGTGTTGGAAGGGTCCTGCAGGCAGAGCAGGCGTCCGTCACAGAGCCAGGAGTGGGAGGTGTGGGGGTCTAGCACGCTGAGGCCCATAACCCCGTCCCTACGGCCAACCCCGCCTAGCTCACTGCCGCCCTCCCCCAAACGACGGCCCTCCGCCTTCTTGGTCTCCACCACCGAGGCGATGATATGGTCCAGGAAGTTAGGCAGGCTGCCCTTCAACTTGTCCCCCTGATGGAGGAGGAGGAGGGGTTAGACACAGTGCACAATATAGTGCACAATATAGGGCATAGGGTGCCATTTGGGACACAAACTAGAACTCTGTGTAGATTCTATGAATTCTGGAATGGCCCTTTAATATGAGCATTCTGAATTATCTTAGTTACTGTGGTAAGCTGACAGACACTCACAGCTACTGAGGTGGAGAAGACAGATGGGAAGGTTACTCCAGAGTCTCCGGGGCCCTGGGGGAGCCTCCCGGGTCCAGAGTTGAGCAGGTCTCGGAGGCTGGAGCCCTCTGGTTTGGGCTGGCTGTTGCTGGAGCCCAGCAGCAGGCTGTTGAACAGTTTAGGACTGGAGGAGGAAGACGAAGGCTTGGACAGGGCACTGAACGAGTCCAGGCCAAAGGGAGAGCGTGTGTCCCGGCCCATCACAAGGCGCATCGACCCATAATCTGGAGGGGTGGACAGGAGACAAGGTTAGAAGATGGTTAGATACCTCACAGATCATCTCATATTAAATACATGTACAATAAATGTCGAGAGTACCGTCCAGAATATGACATAGAACTGAGAGTACAGAGAGATAAGATGGAGTCACCTTTTGTGTCCTCCACCTTGGCTTTCTGAGTGGCAAGGTCTGCCAACCAGTGCAAGGCGGTGGAGTTTCCCTCACCCGTGGAGGGGCGAGGGTCTTTGGGGGTGGGGGTCTGGGCAGGGTTTGGGGTGGCGCTGGTATGGTTGGCCCCATTAGTATCAACCCCCCCTCCTCCCCCTTCTGACGTTGTGGTGGAAGTAGGCTCTGTTTTGACCACTGTCATCTCCGCCCCCTCTGGCTTAGGAGTGGTTGAACCCGCTGGACCCCCGCCACCTGTGATTGGTCCACTACCACTGCTCCCCGTGCTGGAAGAGACAGCAGACTGCTGGGACATCAAAAAGGAAATATTAGCATTATACTGTATACTAATAATGCCCCATGACAACCAACACGTAAAACAAGTGAGAACTATGTACAGTGCTTTTGGAAAGTATTCAGACCCCTCGACTTTTCCCACATTTTGCTACAGCCTTATTCTAAAATGGATGAAATTGTCTGAGGTCCTGTGCGCTCTGGAGCAGGTTTTAATCAAGGATCTCTGGACTTAAGCTGCCACCACCATGATTCACCGTAGGGATGGTGCCATGTTTCCTCAATACGTGACACTTAGCATTCAGGCCAGATTTCAATCTTGGTTTCATCAGACCAGAGACTCTTGTTTCTCATGATCGGAGGGTCCTTTAGGTGCCTTTTGGCAAACTCCAAGGGGGGTGTCATGTGAGGAGTTGCTTCCGTCTGGCCATTCTTCTCTGATCGTTGAGTTTGGCAAGGCTGCCGCCAGCTCTAGGAAGAGTCTTGGTGGTTCCAAACTTCTTCCATTTATGAATGATGGAGGCCACTGTGTTCTTGGGGATCTTCAATGCTGCAGACATTTTTTGGTACCCTTCACCAGATCTGTGCCTCGTCACAATCCTGACTCGGAGCTCTACAGACAATTCCTTTGATCTCATTGCTGGGTTTCTGCTCTGACATGCACTTTCAACTGTTGGACCTTATATAGACAGTTGTGAGCCTTAACAAATAATGTCCAATCAATTGAATTTACCACAGGTGGACTCCATTCAAGTTGTCGAAACATCTCAAGGATGATCAATGGAAACAGGATGCACCTGAGCTCAATTTCAAGTCTCAGAGCAAATGGTCTGAATACTTATGTAAATAAAGTATGTTTTGTGTGGTATTTTTTTAATAACTTTGCAAAAAATTCTAAAAACCTGTTTTCACTTTGTCATTATGGGAAATTGGGTGTAGATTGGTGAGGAAAACATGTAATTAAATCCATTTTAGAATAAGTCTGTAACGTAACAAAATATGGAAAAAGTAAAGGGGTCTGAATACTTTCCGAATGCGCTGTATAGATGTATAAATGTTATACATCTTCTGTCTCTTGGTACAACATTAGAAAAAACAAAGATGCAGCACCTGTGAGATGCCATTGGGGGCGCTAGGGCGCACTAGGGGCCTGTGGTGCCGGCTGGTGCAGGGGCAGTTTGCCTTGATGCCCCATTTGCCCCTGGCTGAGTGCACCATATCCCCTATGTTATAGAGAGCTGTGGGAGAGAGAACAGAGAGAAGTCAACATGGGATGAATTAATGAGAAAGATACAACACATGTTGGATGTCAAGTTCGGGCTGGGAGTTTTTCCAGACAATGTGACATGGGCCCGTATCCACAAAGCATATTAGAGAAAGAATGCTGATCTAGGATCAGGTCCTCCCTGTCCATAATCTGATTCATAAAAGGGAAAAACTGATCCTAGATCAGTAGTCTTATTCTAAAAAACATTTATGGACCCGAAGCAGGAAAGACTCCAGGCCCTAGTTCAAAGCTCCTATAGTTATGATGATGTTACCAGTTCCAGGTATGATCTGTGTGGGCATGAGGTTCTGAGGCTCGTGTCTCTGGCCCTTTACACACTTCAACCAGGAGAACACCTCGTCATCAGGCCCCTCATCCACCTCTGAGAGACAAAACATGTGATGGAAGATTAATTTATACACACACACTCCCTTCAGCTCAATCTTCACTTCTTCAAAAACATAATCACTGAAAGAAAGAGCAGTCCAGGCCAATCACTGTACGTAGTCGAACTGGACAATACCATGCCCCAGTCCGTCCCTGTGTGTGGAGTCACCATAGAGATCCCACAATCCACAATGCAAAATGTTATAAAGACTCCAGGATGTAATTCTGACTCTCACCCTCCATAGGGCGGTTCCTGCGTTGCCGGTAGCAGTCCAGGCACACCCCGAAGCCACACTTCCTGCAGACCCAGTGGATGTTGAAGACGGTGGTCTCACATACGTCGCACATCTCCCTGACACCGCGCACCGCACGCTTCCACGCCACTTTCTCTGTAGAAGAAGAGACAGACAGACACAAGGTACGCACAAGTCACCTCACTGAAACCAATGCAAAACAGCAGGGGTTTATTTATTAATGCACACTGTAGCAAAACACTTTGCAACGGAAAACGAGGGTTTCAATTGCACAAATTCAGGTAGGTCCCTCCCTGTTTGCTTCCTAGTGAATCCACTGCAGCAGTGTGCCTGCCCAGTCATGTCAACAGTCACAGAGATCTTGGTTTGAACAATAAAGAAGTGATGGGGATAAAATAATGAGACAAACACACACCGACATTAAAAATACATGGCTACATAAACTGAACAAGTGTCAGACTACTCACGGTGTGGCTCAACCATCATCATGGCCTCCTTCTCAGACATGACGAGCTGACAGAACTGGTCTCCCACGTTGGCCAGGATGTACTTGGAGGTGTCCAGGTCCAGGCCCTCCTGTACGGACGGCGAGGGAAGCCACAGTCCCATGGCCATGGCATCGCTCTGCTGGGGGCTCAGGAAGCCCTCCACACGCAGAATGCCCTTACGTGTGAATGCCAGCCTGGGTAGGGGGAAAAGGTTTAAAGTTCGATGAGTGCAGACGAGTGTGTAGAAAACGTTTGAGATGACGGTGGTTGATGAAATGACTGATATACCTTATTGTAGCATTACATGGAAGAGGATACACCTCACAACCCATCTCTCACACACACATGTACCTGCGGAAGTGGAAGAAGCGGCAGGCCACGTTGGGGTCGTCGTCGTCAGGCTCCTGCTCCCGGTACTTCCTGTAGCGCTCCATGCGACACTCGCGACACTTGTGGAGGTGGGGCGCCACGTTGATACAGGAACCGTCCTGCAGGAATGACTCTCCTGACTGCTTCAGACGACGCACTTTAGTCACGTCCTTCAGCACTGACTGGCCCACTGGACGACACAAAGGACCAAAGAGTACCTTACATCATGAAGGGCTACAAAACCATGCAATGACAACCTATTCATGAGTGCAGGAAGGGGTAGTCCAAACAACAACTTTACCATCAATCTTGTTAAAAGGCAGACTCAGCGATATGACGTAGATGCAGTAAGTAAACATCATAGTGGGTCAATTTCCACAACAACTAAGAGCGTTGAAGCGGGAGGCTCAACTCCTCTGCCGTTTTGGTTCCCTGGCTACCACTCTAAACGGCGTGAAGCGATCCCGCGCACAGATACTGTGTGAGACTGTGTGTCAGTGAAGTCTTATCTCGCTCATCTCAATATCTGCGGTGCTGCTCGTGGCAACATCATTTCAGTCTACCTATTAATGTTTCATGATCCTGACCAAAATGGAATGATATTGATGACTGACATGTTACGCGCATGATGGAGAATCTCATTTACATACTGCTAATATCCTGAGGCTCCAGGTCTTACCTTTGAAGGGCTTGTTGCGAGGCCGGCTCTTGGCCACCCCGGGCCCTTTACCCTTCTGCAGCAGCATGGCTCCCTCCTTGACGGGCCCCACGAGGCCCCCAGGTGCATGGCCCCTCTCCAGACCCTCCTCTGTCTCACTTAGGTCCGACAGGTCGCTGTTGTCGCTGGAGTCAGAGTCACGTTTAGATGCCTGACCTCGCTCCTCCAGGGCAAACTTTTGGGCCTGGCCCTGGTCAAAAGGCATGGGTACATTCTCACCACTCCCTCCGGCGACTGCACTCCCAAACATGGGGAAGCCTGAGGTGGAGCTGGGTCGGTCATCCAGAGAACCACCCTCAGCTGAGGAGCCCTGATCTCCTGTGGAGGAACTCTCCTTGGGCTTGGAGGAGGTGACTGACTGGGGCCTCTGGGTGAAGCCAGGGGCTGGGGAGGAAGAACTGGAGGCAGCGGCAGCTGAGAGGGAGACGAAGGGGGAAGACAGAATGCCCTTGGGCAGCTCGACCATAGTGAACAGGTTGGATTTGCTCTCCGAAGCTGAAGACGGGCCCAGGGTCTCAGGCTCCAGAGGGGCTGGTTTGCCACTGAAGGGACTGTGGGAGAGCTTCTCCCCGTAGGCCAGGAAGGGGTTGGAGGGCTCCTTGGAGCCCTGGAGGAACAGGTTCTGGTGGCTATCTGTCTTGGTGCCGAAGCCGCCCACCGCGACACCGTTAGTGCCACTCCTGTTGTTAGCACCACCCAGAGCTGGGGTGTCCATCGCCCCCATGACCAGACCAGAACACCTCATCCCCCCAGAGCCACTGCTGAAGGAAGGTGAGAGTTTGTCCCCTGCAAAATTCCTGTTGAGCACTCCGTTGCCTGCCGATTGGGTCTCAGGCACTTTGGACTGCTCTTTGAGAGAAGCTGTAGCTGAGCTAAACAGGCCAGCTGATGCCGGGGCCAGAACAGAGGGCTTGAACAGGCTAGGAGGCTTCTTACTCAAGCTCTCTGACACTGCTGTGAAGTAGTTGGTGTCCTTAGACTGGCTCTGACCTGGAGTCTGGTTCTGGTTAGGACCACCAGGGTTCTGGCCAGTCTTCTGACCCGTCATACACTGGAAGAATAAGTTCTGGTCTTGCTGCTTCGGTTGGGCCTTGTTGTTCTTGCTGCCTCCAAAGGCAAATCCGAAGGGTCTAGAGGAGTCCTGGGAGGCTGACGGTGTGTTGGAGGAAGCGCTGGTCTTGGAGCTCACCTCTCCGAACACGGAAGCCCCAGCAGGCTTGGACTGGGGAAGCCGGAACCCAGCCGCAGCCAGGATGGGAGTCTTAGAGCCCTGAAGAGCAGGAGGAAGAAATACAGGATATTAGTCACAGAACAATGATGGTTAGTAATTACTATGAAAGGTATAAGACCAAGGTCATGTAAAGTGTTACTAACTCACCTCCGACTGGTTGGTTGTTCCTTTCCAGACAGGGGGTTTGGGGCTGAAGCCAAGGGAGGCAGAGAGAGCCACGCTGGGGGCACTGGCTTGAGATGGGGATGAGATGGTCACCGGGCCTGGGGAGACTAGGGCAGCCATCTTGGTGTTGGTAGACTGGGATGGCTCTTCTCTCTCTAGGGTGGGTCCTGCTGGGGAGGGCTTTGGGGCCAAAGCTCCAGGGACCAGGCTGGGCATCTGGCCCAGAGAGGGGAAGGAAGTGTTGGAGAAGGGGGAGGGGGCTTGTTTGAGGGGGGGTGGAGTGGGGGTGACTGTGGTGGTGGAGTCAGCAGACCCTTGTCTGTCTTGTGTGGAGAGGGCACGTCCGTTCTCCTTGGTGTAGCGAGGCAGAGTGTTTGATTGGTCCATCTGGGAGGAAGTGCTGTTCGGGGAGGCGTAAACCTGTGTGACTTCAGAGGAACTGCTGTTCACTCTGCGTCCTCCTCCTGCTAACTCTGCTCCCCATGTCACCATCCCCTCTTCAGAGGCCTTGGTGGAGCCGCTCCCGTTCTGTCCGTCTGCGGCTCCCTCTCCCGAACCCTTAAAGCGCTTCAGGGTCATGTCCTCCTCGCCCTCCGAGGCTGTCCTCCGTCTACGGCCGCTCTCGCCCTTCCCTCCGTCGCTCTCCTTCCTCCGTCGAGCATTCTTCCCTTTCTGACCGAGGAGAGATCAATGTAAAGGGATTAGATAAGGGTGTGCAGAACAATTACCCAAGTCAACCAAAAAATGTAATCCTTTAAAACAAAAATGGGACTGTATCCTTCATCTAACTTACCTCATCAAAGTGATCTTCAGCCAGCATCACATGTATTACCCGGGGATCCACCACCTGAGTCTCCTCTCCCTAGAAAATCACATCTGGCACATTAACAGCACGTAGCTAACTACTATCAACACATCTGGCACATTAACAGCACGTAGCTAACTACTATCAACACATCTGTTACATTAACAGCACGTAGCTAACTACTATCAACATATCTGTTACATTAACAGCACGTAGCTAACTACTATCAACACATCTGGCACATTAACAGCACGTAGCTAACTACTATCAACACATCTGTTACATTAACAGCACGTAGCTAACTACTATCAACACATCTGTTACATTAACAACACATCCAAAGAGGGAATAGTAAAAGCAAATCCAGGCAGTGTGTGTGTGTGTGTGTACCTGGTCCATGGTGATCTCCATGATGTGTGATTTGGGGTCGTGCCGAGAGACCAAGCCCAGGGCCCAGTGCTCCTCAAACTCACACTGGTACACCTGAACCTTCCGGCCCTGGACGGTGTAGGAGCCTGGAGACACACCAGCAGGACAAGGGTTAAAGTCTCCTACACCTAGAGCAGTGTGCCAGAAGGATATTATGGTGGGACTGAAAAGTGGGACGAGAGAACAGTACTGAGGAGTAGAGGCTAGCAAAGCCCAGTATTGAAGAGTAGAGGCTAGCAAAGCCCAGTATTGAAGAGTAGAGGCTAGCAAAGCCCAGTATTGAAGAGTAGAGGCTAGCAAAGCCCAGTATTGAAGAGTAGAGGCTAGCAAAGCCCAGTATTGAAGAGTAGAGGCTAGCAAAGCCCAGTATTGAAGAGTAGAGGCTAGCAAAGCCCAGTATTGAAGAGTAGAGGCTAGCAAAGCCCAGTATTGAAGAGTAGAGGCTAGCAAAGCCCAGTATTGAAGAGTAGAGGCTAGCAAAGCCCAGTATTGAAGAGTAGAGGCTAGCAAAGCCCAGTATTGAAGAGTAGAGGCTAGCAAAGCCCAGTATTGAAGAGTAGAGGCTAGCAAAGCCCAGTATTGAAGAGTAGAGGCTAGCAAAGCCCAGTATTGAAGAGTAGAGGCTAGCAAAGCCCAGTATTGAAGAGTAGAGGCTAGCAAAGCCCAGTATTGAAGAGTAGAGGCTAGCAAAGCCCAGTATTGAAGAGTAGAGGCTAGCAAAGCCCAGTATTGAAGAGTAGAGGCTAGCAAAGCCCAGTATTGAAGAGTAGAGACTAGCAAAGCCCAGTATTGAAGAGTAGAGGCTAGCCAAGCACCGTATTGAAGAGTAGAGGCTAGCCAAGCCCAGTATTGAAGAGTAGAGGCTAGCCAAGCCCAGTATTGAAGAGTAGAGGCTAGCCAAGCCCAGTATTGAAGAGTAGAGGCTAGCCAAGCCCAGTATTGAAGAGTAGAGGCTAGCCAAGCCCAGTATTGAAGAGTAGAGGCTAGCCAAGCCCAGTATTGAAGAGTAGAGGCTAGCAAAGAACCGTATTGAAGAGTAGAGGCTAGCCAAGCCCAGTATTGAAGGGTAGAGGCTAGCCAAGCCCAGTATTGAAGAGTAGAGGCTAGCCAAGCCCAGTATTGAAGAGTAGAGTCTAGCCAAGCCCAGTATTGAAGAGTAGAGTCTAGCCAAGAACCGTATTGAGGAGTAGAGGCTAGCCAAGACCCAGTATTGAAGAGTAGAGGCTAGCAAAGAACCGTATTGAAGAGTAGAGGCTAGCAAAGAACCGTATTGAAGAGTAGAGGCTAGCAAAGAACCGTATTGAAGAGTAGAGGCTAGCAAAGAACCGTATTGAAGAGTAGAGGCTAGCCAAGCCCAGTATTGAAGAGTAGAGGCTAGCCAAGCCCAGTATTGAAGAGTAGAGGCTAGCCAAGCCCAGTATTGAAGAGTAGAGGCTAGCCAAGCCCAGTATTGAAGAGTAGAGGCTAGCAAAGAAACATATTGAGGAGTGCAGTGTAGGAGAACATGGGTGAGCATGAAAGCAGGAGGAAAGTCAAAGTGCACCATACACAGGTCATTGTACAATAGGTTTCTAGTCATTCCATAGTCTAATAGACTCACCCTTCCTGAGGATCTCCTGCAGCTCAAAGTCACTGTGCCAGCTGGAAACTGCAGCCTGCAGAGAAGGCTGCTCCAGTAGGAGAGAGTGCCTCACGTCTTTCGCTGTCTACAAAGGGAAAGACCATGACACACAGTGATAACGCACTCAGTGTATAATACACACATCAGATGAAAGTTGACACACACGACTTTGAGCAATGTAAGCCCACCTCAAATCTCTGGAGTGAATTCCCGTCAGGGAGGAAGTCCAGGGTTCTGCTCCCAAAGAACTCCACTGGGACCAGGGAACCAAGACCAACACGGTCCACTAGACACCGGAACGCCTAGCAGGGGAAGAGGAACATTGCTAGGACAGGAGCCACTACATTTGAAGGGTGAGATATTATATAACATTCCCATCTGGTTTAAATGGTGGAGTGGCTGGAGAATGAGTGTTTGATATAGCTAATGATATTATCATCTGGCAAACCATGAAAGGGTCCATTTTGAACTGTACGATAGAAAAGAGCAGCAGGTTGGTGTGTGTGTTGTCTTCTTCTTGTGTAAATCTAACAGGACCTAAAGACATCCCCTGCTAGGACCATTGCATTTCCACCAGCTGGTCTGGCCTCACTTCAAGGTGCAGGTGTGCCTTAGGGAGCCAGCAAGGTTTGGTGAGAGGAGAGAGCATACATATTACATACACCCTCTGTGAACGAACCATGACCCAATACCCTCCTCCACCAGGGGCATTCACCGGAATCTGTCCAATAGAAACAGTAGTTTTGGTGTTTCATCTCTGGTTATTTGGACAGATTACAATTTCGCAGGCGTTAGCATATTTCGGAAGGAGAGAGGACATTCGGCCCATAAAAGTGCAGAGAGACATGAACTCCTCATTCTCTTAACATGTTTGGGCCCAGAATTGAACTTCGACCAGCTGACCCATTATGTGAGTCTTTATTTCTGGGTTAACTGGGAATTAGGGTTTACCAAATCCTGTTGTGGTGATAACATCATGAGCTAAGCAACCGATCTGGCCCTGGACCAGTTACCATCAGCATGATCTGGGGTGTATTCACGAGAGAACACAGTAGCAAAAATAATGCACAAAGAAAACAATAGTTCCTCTTACCATGCACATCCTATTCATTCCTGACTGATTCTCTCAGTTTACACCCATAATCTTTCCAGGAGAGATTAGGTCAATCCTAACCCAGTGAGGTTGCTACTCACCAGAGCTGGCCAGGCTGTCCCAGAGGTTACTCCAGCTGCAGGGTGGTTCTGTTTGGGCTGACTGCAGTTAGCCCAGACAATGGCACTCTCTACCAGTACAGCTCTCACCTCCTCCCCATACACCTGTACCCAGGAGCGCCTGCGCCACGCACAGTCCTCAAACTCCACAAACACCTACAGGATGGGGGAGAAAATGGAGGGGGAAAATGGTGGGAGAGTGGTGCGTTTCTGTTAGACTAGCTATATTAACTTAGGCTAGGTTCAGAGGCCATTTTCAAAATAGTAGAGGTAAGACAAACACAGTATTTGGTTGATGGGAAAACAGAAGCCAAAGGCAGGCAGGCTACAGACAGACAGCAGGACAGGCCTTGGTAGGGTCATAGTCAGCAGAGCCCAGGCAGCACTGGCTCACAAACACAGCCCATCTACTCCTCCAAGTCTAAGCAAGGCCATCTCTATCAGGAAGACAGGTCAATCATTACAAATAGGCTTGTCAATTCCAAACCAGTCTCCCTTTCTCATTAACCCCTCATGTCAATTAGTAGTCTAGAGCAACTTTATTGATGAGGATTACAATGTAACAATGGATTGCATTTATATGGGTTAATGCTTTACTCAAGGGGCAATATATAGTTGTAAGCAAAATATATAGTTGTAAGCAAAAGCCCATTTTAAATGTGTAACTTGCTGACTCACTCTGCATACAATGCCAAATAGTACAGTCTATTGGATTTTAATTGTGTGGATCTGTGAGAGGATCAACAACTGCTGTGCCTTGAAGAGTGCCCTCCTACCAAGACCTGAGAAGCTGCAGAGAATACTTGGTGTTAATTATGATGATCGATACAAACAGAGGCTAGTCCATGCAAAAACAAAAACACATTTACAGCCAGTTACATCAATCAGCCCACCCCAAAGACAGTAGACACATAACAGAAACAAGAGCAAGAGCTGGGGCTGAGTGGAGAGCATTGAGGTGTCGGTAGCAACCATCTGCACCTTTTTTCTAAGAATGGTCCTGGAGACTTCCTTGAAAATCGCATAATCTGGATTAACTACTCCATGCAACACCAGTCCCTTTCTAAAATCTGGATTTTGGCAATTGCTTTGGTGCATGCCTGCTTTGTCATCAAATCATGCTAGATAATGCATGCATCAACAAATTACACCGGCTTAACTACTGTTCGGCCTAACGTTAGCTACATATCCCCAAACAATATCTAGCCGAAATTTGGTTATTTAAAGCATGAAAACCTATTAGACTGACATTAACATTTTAACGAGGCTATGGCACATGATTTTAATTCTGGATACTATGCTAAAGTTGGTTAGCTAGATAACAAGTTGTTAACAAAATATGTCAAAGGCCCAAAATCATCGGGATAAATTATGGAGGCCGCTGCTATCAGGCAAGCGAAACACAGCGGTCCCCATTGACTATATTTTAGTAGCTAAAATTATTTGGCTAGATAATACCAGCAGAGCCCAGACAACCGGCGACATTTGTATTATTCTGCTTAAATCAGTTTCGTTAAATACGTAGTCAGGTTATTAGCTTGTTAGGTAACGTAAGCTGCCTTTATTCACATGTAAACACTGACCGTCAGCCCCGCAGCTGCTGTTGTGGTCGCCTCTCCTCCGCTCACCTCTACCCCTGGGCTGGCCAAACCTATGACGCTGACAGCCCGGACGGTCCCCCGGAGCCAGTCGCGAGTCCAAGTGGACTGCTCCGCTTCGGGTCCGGCTGCGGACCTTCCATCGCTGAGGAGCAGTAGAAGTCGCTTCCCAATCAGTTCAAGAGAGTCCCCCATATTTAACTAGCCACCATGAATTGAAATATAAACTTCCTTCGCCGTATTTCTGCTGAGAACTCCGATGCACTTAGCTAGCTAGTTAGGTTACATCCGCCTATGTGACGGATTTAAGCCTCAACTACCGCAACTTTGCTGCATGCGCGGCCGATCAAGTCACGCCACAAATAGAGAAGTACCGAGATGTTATTGTGCTCAAAGCTACTGTCCCGCTCTATCCGCCATTGAGGCTCTCAACAATCAAACGCACTCCTCGTACAAGGCTCCACTGCGGCGATAGCAAGCGTGTGAATTGCGACAGCGACTCATACTGGTTCATATCAGGCACTACACACATAACCTGTTTCATCTGGAATAATGCCAAGTAAAATGCTGAGTTCACATCGCCAGTCCAATTGTCCAATTGTGATATTTTTTTCAATAATTGTATTTTGACAAATCAGATCAGCTCTAAAAAAGAGCTGATGCGTAAAATCTGATGTGATTCCAATTAGTGGAAAAAAAGATCCGAAGTTTGCTGCCTTTATAAACGCAGCCAACGTGTCTGGATATCTGGTGAGAAAAAAAATAATTTAGCCTAAAACGTAAATCCCAAAGATTTTATTTATTTTTTCCTGACCAAAATGATTTCTGTCTGGATACAACAGAGTTGCGGTATCTCTGTAGAAAGCAGACACACGGTGTTTAGAAGCAGTCATTTTTTACCTTTTGCTCTCCTTAATCCACAAACTGTAAATCTGTCAATCTGTTTCACAGTCTACCACATGCATTTTAGTGTGGGGTTTTACCAGTTGGCCTATTCCCCCTTGAGACTGAAAATATTTGGCATGGGTCCTCAGATCCTCAAAAAGTTCTACAGCTGCACCATCGAGAGCACCATCGAGAGCACTGGTTGCATCATTGCCTGGCAACTGCTCGGCTTCCGAGCAAGGTACTACAGAGGGTAGTGCGTACGGCCCAGTACTGGGGCCAAGCTTCCTGCCACCCAGGACCTCTATACCAGGCGATGTCAGAGGAAAGCCCTAAAAATGGCCAAGGACTCCAGCCACTTCTCATAGACTGTTCTCTCTTCTACCGCACGGAAAGCGGTGACGGAGCGCCAAATCTAGCTCAAAAGGCTCCTTAACAGCTTCTACCCCCAAGCCATAAGGCTCTGGAACTGTTCATTAAATGGCAACCCAGACTATTTGCATTGCCCCCCCTTGTCTGCTTCTGCTCTCTCTGTTTATTATCCATGCATAGTCACTTTACCTCTACCTACAGTATATGTACATATTACCTTGACTAACCGGTGCCCCTGCACTGGAACCCACTGTTTATAGCCTCGCTACTGTTATTTTAGTGCTGCTCCTTAATTATTTGTTTTATATATATATATATATATATATATACTTTTTTTCTTCTTAAAACTGCATTGTTGGTTTGTAAGTAAGCACTTCACTGTAAGGTGAACCTGTTGTATTCGGCGCATGTGACAAATCAGATTTGATTTGATTTTTAGATTTGAAATAGTCATCTACAACTGGGGTTCCTAAACTTTTTCCGATCAGGCCCCCATCCTAGCATTGGGGAACGTCCGGCACCCTGTCTATTTCTATGGGTACAAGCACTGTCCATGACACGAACCGTTGACACCCCTCTTGCTGGCAGATAGAACATTTTGCAGGTTTAAAGCTTATTTCATGCAGTTCTACACATTTTGTCATGGTGTGCAGAGAACATTTAGCAGTTTTAAATCAAATTTGATTTGTCACATGCGCCGAATACAGCAGGTGTAAGTACAGTGAAATGTTTAACTTACAAGCCCTTAACCAACAATGCAGTTTTAAGAAAAATAAGTGTTAAGTAAAAAAATAGATATGTAAATTAAAGAGCAGCAGTAAAATAACAATAGCAAGTCTATATACAGGGGATACCGGTACAGAGTCAATGTGTGGTGGCAAAGGTTAGTAATATGTACATGTAGATAGAGGTAAAGTGACGGTGCATGGATAATTAAAGCTCCTTTTCTTGCAATTCTATACATTTTGCCATGTCTAATGTGTATTAATGTGATATTTAAGTGACAAACATTACAACAAAATCTATGGGCTAAAAAACCTAGCTAAAAAACTTTTGGTGAAATGGGCTAGTTGATCTGAACATTTATGACAAGTTATGAATAATACCTCTCTAAGATATGCAATGACCAGTGATGTAAAGTACTTAAGTAAAAATACTTGAAAGTACTACTTGTGGTTTTTTGGAGTATCTGTACTTTACTATTTATAGTTTTTACAACGTTATACTTTTACTTCACTACATTTCTAAAGAAAATGATTTACGTTTTACTCCATACATTTTCCCTGACACCCAAAAGTACTTATTGCATTTTGAATAATTCAAATCCAATTTTATTTGTCACGTGCTGACTACAGCAGGTGTAGACCTTACAGTGAAATGCTTACTTACAAGCCCTTAACCAGCAATGCTTTAAATAAAAAGTGTTAAGTAAAAAATAGAAAATAAAAGTAACAAATAATGAAACAGCAGCAGTAAAATAACAAGCGAGGCCACATACATGATGCAGCGGCACAGAGTCAATGTGGAGGCTATATACAGGGGGTACCGGTACAGAGTCAATGTGGAGGCTATATACAGGGGGTACCGGTACAGAGTCAATGTGGAGACTATATACAGGGGGTACCGGTACAGAGTCAATGTGGAGGCTATATACAGGGGGAACCGGTACAGAGTCAATGTGGAGACTATATACAGGGGGTACCAGTACAGAGTCAATGTGGAGGCTATATACAGGGGGAACCGGTACAGAGTCAATGTGGAGGCCATATACAGGGGGTACTGGTACAGAGTCAATGTGGAGGCTATATACAGGGGGTACCGGTACAGAGTCAATGTGGAGGCTATATACAGGGGGAACCGGTACAGAGTCAATGTGGAGACTATATACAGGGGGTACCAGTACAGAGTCAATGTGGAGGCTATATACAGGGGGAACCGGTACAGAGTCAATGTGGAGGCCATATACAGGGGGTACCAGTACAGAGTCAATGTGGAGGCTATATACAGGGGGAACCGGTACAGAGTCAATGTGGAGGCTATATACAGGGGGTACCGGTACAGAGTCAATGTGCAAGGGCACTGGTTAGTTGAGGTAATTGAGGTAATATGTACATGTAGAGTTAAAGTGACTAAGCATAGATTATAAACAGAGAGTAACAGCGTAAAAGAGGGTTCTGGATATGCAATGACCAGTGATGTAAAGCACTTAAGTAAAAAAACTTGAAAGTACCACTTGCCGTGCGGTAGCGGAGAGAACAGTCTATGACTAGGGTGGCTGGAGTCTTTGACAATTTTTAGGGCCTTCCTCTGACACCGCCTGGTAAAGAGGTCCTGGATGGTAGGAAGCTTGGCCCCAGTAAAGTACTGGGCCGTACGCACTAGCCTCTGTCGTGCCTTGCGGTCGGAGGCCGAGCATTTGCCATACCAGGCAATGATGCAACCAGTCAGGATGCTCTCGATGGTGCAGCTGTAGAACCTTTTGAGGATCTGAGGACCCATGCCAAATCTTTTCACACAATTATCAAGAGAACATCGCTGGTCATCCCTACTGCTTCTGATCTGGCAGACTCACTAAATACTTGCTTCGTTTGTAAATTATGTCTGAGGGTTGCAGCATGCCCCTGGCTATCCATAAAAAACAAGAAACCGGTGCCGTCTGGTTTGCTTAATATAAGGAATTTCAAATGATTTATACTTTTACTTTTGATACTTAAGTATATTTAAAACCAAAATATTTGACTTTTACTCAAGTAGGATTTTACTGGGTGACTCACTTTCACTTCGTTTTCTACTCACTCCACTCTATTCACTATTTCACTTAATTTTTCTTCTCACTTTCAGAGTCATTTTCTATTAAGGTGTCATTACTTTTACTCAATTATGACAATTGGGTACTTTTTCCCACCACTGGCAATGACTGAAATGACAAGAAGAAAACTGATTATGCACTACCCAATTTCAAAATTGTATCTTGTGCATTCTACTATTACAACTTTCAAGAGTAAGTTGAAAGCTGAGTATCTTTAAAAAAAAAACATTTCTTTGTTTTTTGGGGGGGATGACCCTACGCCGACTCCTACAAGATAATTCATGTGTCCCAGTGTCAACCACAAGGTGGTGCCATAACATTTAAAAACGCACTGCATGTCCAAACAACATGTAACAGGCATAGCACTCATCAGAGTTGTCGAGGATGGAGATAATAAAAGCAAGATATTACTGCATAATTAAATAGAACACTTGTTTGATAACTCATTATTGGACAATGCAGAGTGTTGGTGTACAAGGTTTTGAAAACTGAATCTGTGTTCAGCCAGCACTATCGTGGAATGTGTAACGCTAACAGTATTTGTATTTTTTTATGTTTTAATTTTATTTACCCCTTTTTCGTGACATCCAATTGTTAGTTACAATCATGTCCTATCGCTGCAACTCCTCTACGGACTCGGGAGAGGTGAAGGTCGAGAGCCATGCTTCCTCCGAAACACGACCCTGCCAAGCCGTACTGCTTCTTGACACACTGCTCGCTTAACCCGGAATCCAGCCGCACCAATGTGTTGGAGGAAACACCTTCCATCTGGCGCTCAGGGTCAGCTTGCAGGTGCCTGGCCTGCCACAAGGAGTCACTAGAGCATGATGGTACAGGGAAATCCCAGCCGGCCAAATCCACCCCCAAACCAGACGACGCTGGGCCAAGTGTGCGCCACCTCATGGGTCTCCCGGTCACGGCCGGCTGTGAAACAGCCTGGGATCGAACCCGGGTCTGTAGTGGCGCCTCAAGCACTGTGATGCAGTGCCTTAGACCGCTGTGCCACTCCATAGGCCCCATCTTTAATGCTTAAACTTAAAGGCCTTAGCCAGACCAATAAAGAAGTGTCAATACGGTTAAAATTACACGACACAAATAAATAGTGGATTACTGGAACTCCTATTAGACATAATTCAAGGGCATTCTTCAGTGTGACAGCAGTTTCGCATTTGGACAAGGCCTTTTCATAACTAACACATTAAGACTGTTCAACTCCCTTGGCATTGGCAGAAATCAAAGGAAACAGACGTTTCTATTTACTGAAAACTCCTCCATTTGTATTTATTTCATCATGAGTTACACAAGACACAACATAACATACAGTATATACAAAATGTGTCCTACAAATTAAAAGAGTGAACAGATATAACTGCAAAAACAAAACCTGTATCCCTTTTTATTTGATAAAACTGTCCCTCTCTTGGCTAGGGTTTCTGACATGGGTTTCTGACATGGGGTACTGGGCTATAGTTAGCCTTCAGTTGTGTCTTGTGAAAAGGGTATTTATAAATCTGTCTGTGTGGTTGTTGAATGATGGCTGTGCGCTGAGCTGAGCATCATGTAAGATTCCCATTTAAATCAATGCCCCAGGTTCCACAAAGTAAGAGAGTATTATTTATGTGCAAGGACATACTCTACATAGCTGTGTCTCTTATGTCCACTGATAATGTCATTGTTCTCTTTTGCCATGTGGGTGCTTGTCATCGATCAACAACAGTGTTTCTTAATACAAGTCCTCAAGGAAAAGTATTAGAGGACTGGTTTGACTTTAGATTGACTTTAGTACTCTATACCAAGACCACATCAAAAAGTCAACTTCATTTAATACAAAACTGTCATTCTGCAGTGAAAGAGTCCCTTGCTTGCATTATTGTGGTCTGTTTGTGGTCCGGCAATGTGTATGAGTCCCAGTGTTAACTTGGAGATGGGCATGGGAGTCGCTCCAACTAGAAATTGCCCCTGTTCTAGGATCAGCTTACCGTTCCCAACCTAATCCTAACCTTACTGGCCTGAACCTGAAAGGCTTTAGATCGGTGTCTAGGGGCAACTTCACCCTACTCTGTCAGGGGTCACTGGGGCTTCAGGCAGTTGTGTGCCGTGCACTCGGTCTGCTCCTCCATCTCAGGACAAGGGGCTCCAGCGTTAGCTGGCCACAGGAGGATGTAGCGGGTACGGTGGCGGACCCCTCCACTGGAGCAGGGCCCCAGACACAGACCCCAAGATGACCACAGAGACACCTCACAATCCAAAGGTGTCTCTGAGAGGTGGATAGAGAGAGAGAGAGAGAGAGAATGTAGTGAATTAATAGCACATAAATACACTGAATTGTGATAAACAGAGTGAGAGAAAGAGAGAGATTTGAAAGCGCCATGCACACGACTGTGTCCATGTCAACCTACCTGAGAAGCGTTGAGGGTGGATAGGGAGAGGCAGAATGTGATTGGACATGGGAGTTTGACGGGAGGATGAACGTCTCTGTCTGGTTAGCCGTATGGAGGCTATGGGCGGCAGCTCTGTGAGACGGGGGTAGTAGAAGGAGTTGGCTGGGTGCTTGGGCATCTGGGAAGTAATCTGGAGGGGGACAACAGCACATAGAAAACTGTCAACAACAAACTCTAAAACACAAATAAAATCAGATTATTACCGGTACTCATTAATAATTCAAAGCTGTGTGCTTGAACTGTGACATTTTGTTAGTGGGAAAAATTAATTAGGCCTACACTTTCAAGTCTTTCATATTGGGGTAATGTTAGCAGCATACCTACATAAAAAGGGGTGGGCCGTTTCCCCGAAACAAGCTATGTTTGGTCTATTTAAAGCCTAGTCATTACAGAGGAAGGGGTAACCTCCATGGCCCTCTTTCCCCCTCAGGTGAAAGTGAAAAGAGGGGCGAAGTCATCTATCTCACCCGTGTGATGTTTTCCTGGGGGACAGTGGGGTAGTTGGGAGAGGAGAAAGTGAAACCGCTGTCCGTTCCTGCATCAAAGGGTTGAAGGTCAAGGGTCGCTTCCTGTTTCCACTTGCCGCCTTCACAGAGGTTGAGACTGTCCACCCCCACGAACCAATCAGGGCTGGGGATCACTTTCACCATCAGAGAGAGCTGTGTCCATAGAGGGAGGGAAGGAGTGGGAGAGTGGGAATGAGAGAGTTTAGTTCCAGTACACTATTCAGATCCTGTTTGTGTAATATTGGCTGTGCTAATAAGACAGGGTTATAGCTGATGCTAACACACACATGGCTGGACAAAATTGGTCCTAGTTGTGTAAAAGCCTGAAGTGTGTCCGCTGTTTCCTGTATGAGGTTAAATGCCCGCTATTCAGGGCTCTAGGCAGGGCTGGGACAAGATTGGGTGGGGTGGACAGGCTTGGGTAGGGGAGGATGGATGGGCTTGGATGGGATAGTGTGGCACCTATATACCGCCTAGTATATAGGTCCTGGAATGGCCTCCCGAGTGGCGCAGTGGTCAAAGGCTGTGCCACTAGAGATTCTGGGTTCGAGTCCAGGATCTGTCGCAGCCTGGCCGACACCGGGAGCCCCATGGGGCGGCGCAAAATTGACCCAGTGTCGTCCGGGTTAGGGGAGGGTGTCGCCGGGAGGGATGTCCTTGACCCATCGCACACTAGCGACTCCTGTTGCGGACACGGTCGCCAGCTGTACAATGTTTCCTCCAACACATTAGTGCGGCTGGCTTCCGGGTTAAGTGGGCAGTGTCAAGAAGCTGGCTGGGTTGTTTTTCGGGGGACGCACGTCTCTCGACCTTCACCTCTCCCGAGTCCGTATGGGAATTGCAGCGATGAGACAAGACTGAAAAGAGACAAGACCAATTGGATACCATGAAAATGGGATAAAAATGATAAAAATAGGTCCTGGATGTCAAGAAATGATGTACTGGGCCGTACACACTACCCTCTGTAGCGCTGAGCAGTTGCCATACCAGGCGGATGCAACCAGTCATGACGTTGGCCTGGGGATAGGTTTATGACAGTCATAAATACCTCTTTCCCCCTTTTTCCTCTCTCTACTCTGCTGATGTTACATTTGCAAACCCCTTGGTTAACATAGAGATTCTGGGAACATCAGAAGGTGGGGGGAAATTAACTATATTCTGGTAATCCGACCAATTGAACATATGCGGTGGTACTTAATGAATATGATGTCAGTTCGGTTGTCATCTGAGACATTCTCACCAATGATAAGATGACAAACTCTACAGTGGAAAGTCTACACATCAGAGTTATCTGATTCACGTGGAATTGTTGTTCAATTTAAATGTTTGAATATTAAATTATTCGTGATGGGATGAAATGTGATTTTAGCTTCTAAAATGTGAGATTTGGGTTTTCAAAAGATAGGGCTCTCCTCATTCAGTGGCCCGCCCCTGTGAAGGAACATGGGCTATAAAACTTTTCAAACACACCCTCCTCTCCCTTCCTATATAAGCCCTTGACGACAACATAACCTCCTGTTCCGAGGACGACGGTCCGATGTCAGAATGGTTCAGATAATAACTACAGAACGAAGCCAACATCAGCGTGAGCTTTGGTTGCGAATGGTATGAACTTTGAACTCGTATTCACTGCAGAAGTGATACCTCCTAGCCGTTGAGTTAGCAACAGCAGATGCAAACGAGGGTTAGGAAGGAACAGACAGAGTATCCCGTCTACCACACAACGACGTTACTACAACGTATTCAATTTACCAGCAATTTACTAGGTCTTTAAGAGTTTATTCGGAAGATAACAGCTCTATAAATATTATTAGTGGTGCCCGACTCTCTAGTTAATTACATTTACATGATTAGCTCAATCAGGTAATATTAATTACGGATAAATTATTTTATAGAATAGCATGTCATATCACTTAATCCGGCATAACCAAAGACACGACAGGATGCTCTCAATGATGCACCTGTAGAACTTTTTAAGGGACCCATGCCAAATCTTTTTGGGATAAGGTGTTGTCGTGTTGATCAAATTTGATTTGAAGGCCAGAGACACTCACTGACACACACTGATACCTAATATTGACACTCCATCTAGGCATGATCTCCCCAGGGCCCACAGAATCCCAGGCCCCAGTCAAGAGAATGAAAAATCCCCACCCTCAACCCGCCCAAACCTGGCAGTACCAGAAGTTTAGGGGAAATATGCATGACTGTACGATTTTCTCTGGAAGCACAAGTCTGTAGAAATGCAGTGGTTTCCTCATGCAAAGTAGATCGGATTGGTTCTGGCTGCAGTAGGCTTACACATAATTTGTGCCTACCAACACGCACAGATCAGCAACATTGTGTGTGTGTGTGTGTGTGTGTGTGTGTGTGTGTGTGTGTGTGTGTGTGTGTGTGTGTGTGTGTGTGTGTGTGTGTGTGAGCGAGCGTGCATTAGCGTGTGTTTCTCTTTGTGTATTTCCAGATGCGGACAATTTGATCTATCATTGTCAGTTCCACACAAAGGCTGACATCTCCATCCCCGTTCTCAGCCTTGTTGCCCGCTGATCTAAAAACAGATTGGCTAGACCAGCACAGACATCACAGTCAGACTCCAGCACAGATCAGAAAATGCCAGACAAGCGCTAGCCTTCAGTATGGGGCAGCCAGCACTGGAGGGAGATGCTTTTCATGGGGGTTGTTTTTGCTCCAGGCGAAGACAGGCAGTGGAATTACTAATAAACAAAATGTTGGTCACCAGCACCTCACCTTCAGGAACTACCCACCCTCCACTCTCCCCCTCTCTCCACACTTCTCACCCATCTCTTCCCCCTCTCCACTTGTCTCGCGCCCTCTCTCCACTTGTATCGCGCCCTCTCTCCACTTGTATCGCGCCCTCTCTCCACTTGTTTCGCGCCCTCTCTCCACTTGTATCGCGCCCTCTCTCCACTTGTATTCGCTCTCTCTCCACTTGTCTCGCGCCCGCTCTCCACTTGTCTCACGCATGCTCTCCACTTGTCTCCACTTCAGTCCTCAACTAAGTGTGAGGGCGAGGAAAAACATACATCCACCAGAAGCAGACAGCAGCTCCAGGCAGCCCAGAACCCACCTAGCCTGGCTAGCATCCCTCCCAGTCCCAGCCCAGAACCCACCTAGCCTGGCTAGCATCCCTCCCAGTCACAGCACCAGCACCAGCCTCAGCCCAGAACCCAACTAGCCTGGCTAGCGTCCCTTCCAGTCCCAGCCCCAGCCTCAGCCTAGAACCCACCTAGCCAGGCTAGCATCCCTCCCAGTCCCAGCCCAGAACCCACCTAGCCTGACTAGCATCCCTCCTAGTCCCAGCCCCAGCCCAGAACCCACCTAGCCTGGCTAGCATCCCTCCCAGTCCCAGCCCAGAACCCACCTAGCCTGGCTAGCATCCCTCCCAGTCCCAGCACCAGCATCAGCCTCAGCCCAGAACCCACCTAGCCTGGCTAGCATCCCTCCCAGTCCCAGCCCCAGCCTCAGCCTAGAACCCACCTAGCCTGGCTAGCATCCCTCCCAGTCCCAGCCCAAAACCCACCTAGCCTGACTAGCATCCCTAATAGTCCCAGCCCCAGCCCAGAACCCACCTAGCCTGGCTAGCATCCCTCCCAGTCCCAGCCCAGAACCCACCTAGCCTGGCTAGCATCCCTCCCAGTCCCAGCTCCAGCCTCAGCCAGCCTGGAACCCACATATCCTGGATAGCATCCCTCCCAGTCCCAACCCCAGGCAGCCGAGAACCCACCTATTCTGGATAGCATCCCTCCCAGTCAGCCTAGAACCCACCTATTCTGGATAGCATCCCTCCCAGTCCCAGCCAGCCTAGAACCCACCTAATCTGGATAGCATCCCTTCCAGTCCCAACCCCAGGCAGCCTAGAACCCACCTATTCTGGATAGCATCCCTCCCAGTCCCAGCCCCAGCCCTAGGCAGCCTAGAACCCACCTATTCTGGATAGCATCCCTCCCAGGCCCAACCCCAGGCAGCCTAGAACCCACCTATTCTGGATAGCATCCCTCCCAGTCCCAACCAAAGGCAGCCTAGAACCCACCTATTCTGGATAACATCCCTCCCAGTCCCAAACCCAGGCAGCCTAGAACCCACCTATTCTGGATAGCATCCCTCCCAGTCCCAGTCTCATTCCTAGCTTCAGCCCAAGCCCCAGAATACCGCTCCAGTCCCAACCTAACATTGCAGCCTAAGCCTCAGCCCGGGCCCTAAGTTCATCAGGGGAGACAGCAGACATAGACCAGGCAGGACGGATGAGGGAGTTTGTGGCCACAGGGCTGGATGCTAAACTTAGCCTGATTGGAACACTGGAAAAGACTAGCGAAGTGTTTGGTCAGGGAGGGTGGATTGAGTCAAGGGGTTTGCCTTTGGTGGGGCCAGGTCATAAGTTGACTATGGATTGAGTTGAGGAGTGTTTGTTGCTAAGGTTTTGTGGTGGGAGCGGAGAGCAGAACCGAGTTGATAAAGTCATGGCGTGTCTGTATATTTAGAGAGAGAGAGGAACTGGACCTTGGAAAGGGTTGTGGAGAGGTTTATGGAAAGCAGTAACGGGTGTGTAAATGGTGGTGTGTGTGTGCGTGCGTGTGTGTGTGTGTGTGTGCCTGTGCGTGTGTATATCATGCCTACCAGTGGGCTCCGTGGTTGCAGCAGCAGTTCTGTGGAGCTGTGCCCGATGCCAGTGGCGATGCCTGCTGTTCTGTACATGGCACCGACCGCTCGTCTCTTCCTGGCATCCTTCGCCCCCTTCACCAGATCTACCGTCACCCCTACCTCAGCAAAGTTCTGTACCCCTATACTAGCCAGCGCCCCCTCCTGAAACAGCCGGTGCTGCTTATTATGGGTGATAGCTGTTGGGAGAGGAGAGAGAGACAAGTTATTTTTTAATCCTGTTAAAATGAATCTCTCCTTCCTTAATGTCATCACCAATAGCTTTATGAATACTAAGACCTTTACACACTCCAATACCTTTACTCACACCTCACACCAATACCTTTACTCACACCAAGACCTTTACACACACCAATACCTTTACTCACACCTCACACCAATACATTTACTCACACCTCACACCAATACCTTTACTCACACCAAGACCTTTACACACACCAATACCTTTACTAATACTAAGACCTTTACTCACACCAAGACCTTTACTCACACCAAGACCTTTACACACACCAAGACCTTTACTAATACTAAGACCTTTACTAATACTAAGACCTTTACTCACACCAATACCTTTACTCACACCTCACACCAAGACCGTTGCTCACACCAAGACCTTTACTCACACCAAGACCTTTACTAATACTAAGACCTTTACTCACACCAAAACCTTTACTAATACTAAGACCGTTACTAATACTAAGACCTTTACTAATACTAAGACCTTTACTAATACTAAGACCTTTACTCACACCAAGACCTTTACTCACACCAAGACTTTTACTCACACCAAGACCTTTACTCACACCAAGACCTTTACTCACACCAAGACCTTTACTCACACCAAGACCTTTACTCACACCTCACACCAATACCTTTACTCATACCAATACCTTTACTCACACCAAGACCTTTACTCACACCAAGACCTTTACTCACACCAAGACCTTTACTCACACCAAGACTTTTACTCACACCAAGACCTTTACTCACACCAATACCTTTACTCACACCAAGACCTTTACTAATACTAAGACCTTTACTCACACCAAGACCTTTACTCACACCAAGACTTTTACTCACACCAAGACCTTTACTCACACCAATACCTTTACTCACACCAAGACCTTTACTAATACTAAGACCTTTACTCACACCAAGACCTTTACTAATACTAAGACCTTTACTCACACCAAGACATTTACTCACACCTCACATCAAGACCTTTACTCACACCAATACCTTTACTCACACCAAGACCTTTACTCACACCTCACACCAAGACCTTTACTCACACCAATACCTTTACTAATACTAAGAACTTTACACACACCAAGACCTTTACACACACCAAGACCTTTACTCACACCTCACACCAAGACCATTACTCACACCAAGACCTTTGCTCACACCAAGACCTTTACTCACACCAAGACCTTTACTCACACCAAGACCTGTACTCACACCAAGACCTTTACTCACACCAATTCCTTTACTACAACTAAGACCTTTACTCACACCAAGACCTTTACTAATACTAAGACCTTTACACATACCAAGACCTTTACACACACCAAGCAGTTTACTAATACTAAGACCTTTACACACACCAATACCTTTACACACACCAAGACCTTTTACTCACACACCAGACCTTTACTCACACCAAGACCTTTACTAATACTAAGACATTTACACACACCAAGACCTTTACACACACTAAGACCTTTACTCACAAAGACCTTTACTCACACCAAGACCTTTACTCACACCAAGACCTTTACTCACACCAAGACCTGTACTAACACCAAGACCTTTACTCACACAAAACCTTTACTCACACCAAGACCTTTACTACAACTAAGACCTTTACTCACACCAAGACCTTTACTCACACCAAGACCTTTACTCACACTCACACCAAGACCTTTACTCACACCAAGACCTTTACTCACACCAAGACCTTTACTCACACCAAGACCTTTACTCACACCAAGACCTTTACTAATACACACCAAGACCTTTACTCACACCAAGACCTTTACTAACCTACTAAGACCTTTACTCACACAAGACACTTTACTCACCTCACACCAATACCTTTACTCACACCTCACACCAAGACCTTTACTCACACCAAGACCTTTACACACACCAAGACCTTTACTAATACTAAGACCTTTACTCACACAAGACCTTTACTCACACCAAGACCTTTACACACACACAAGACCTTTACTAATACTAAGACCTTTACTCACACCAATACCTTTACTCACACCTCACACCAAGACCTTTACTCACACCAAGACCTTTACTCACACCAAGACCTTTACTAATACTAAGACCTTTACTCACACAAAACCTTTACTAATACTAAGACCGTTACTAATACTAAGACCTTTAGTAATACTAAGACCTTTACTAATACTAAGACCTTTACTCACACCAAGACCTTTACTCACACCAAGACTTTTACTCACACCAAGACCTTTACTCACACCAAGACCTTTACTCACACCAAGACCTTTACTCACACCAAGACCTTTACTCACAATACCTTTACTCACACCAAGACCTTTACTCACACTAAGACCTTTACTCACACCAAGACCTTTACTCACACCAAGACCTTTACTCACACCAAGACCTTTACTCACACCAAGACCTTTACTCACACTAAGACCTTTACTCACACCAAGACCTTTACTCACACCAAGACCTTTACTCACACCAAGACTTTTACTCACACTAAGACCTTTACTCACACCTCAAATACCTTTACTAATACTAAGACCTTTACTCACACCAAGACCTTTACTCACACCAATACCTTTACTCACACCAAGACCTTTACTAATACTAAGACCTTTACTCACACCAAGACCTTTACTAATACTAAGACCTTTACTCACACCAAGACATTTACTCACTCACACCTCACATCAAGACCTTTACTCACACCAAGACCTTTTACTCACACCAAGACCTTTACTCACACCTCACACCAAGACCTTTACTCACACCAATACCTTTACTAATACTAAGAACTTTACACACACCAAGACCTTTACACACACAAGACACTCACACTCAAGACCTTTACTCACACCAAGACCAAGACTTTACTCACACCAAGACCTTTGCTCACACCAAGACCTTTACTCACACCAAGACCTTTACTCACACCAAGACCTTTACTCACACCAAGACCTTTACTCACACAATTCCTTTACTACACCAAGACCTTTACTCACACCAATACCTTTACTCACACCACACCAATACCTTTACTAATACTAAGACCTTTACACATACCAAGACCTTTACACACACCAAGACCTTTACTCATACTAAGACCTTTACTCACACCAAGACCTTTACTCACCAAGACCTTTACACACACCAAGACCTTTACTCACACAAGACCTTTACTAATACTAAGACCTTTACACACACCAAGACCTTTACACACACCAAGACCTTTTACTAAGACCTTTACTCAAGACCTTTACTCACACCAAGACCTTTACTCACACCAAGACCTTTACTACACACTAAGACCTTTACTCACACCAAGACCTTTACTAATACTAAGACCTTTACACACACCAAGACCTTTACACACACCAAGACCTTTACTAATACTAAGACCTTTACTCACACCAAGACCTTTACTCACACCAAGACCTTTACACACACAAGACCTTTACTCACACCAAGACCTTTACACACACCAAGACCTTTACTCACACCAAGACCTTTACTCACACCAAGACCTTTACTCACACCAAGACCTTTACTAATACTAAGACCTTTACTCACACCAAGACCTTTACTCACACCAAGACCTTTACTAATACTAAGACCTTTACACACACCAAGACCTTTACACACCAAGACCTTTACTCACACCAAGACCTTTACTCACACCAAGACCTTTGCTCACACCAAGACCTTTACTCACACCAAGACCTTTACTCACACCAAGACCTTTACTAATACCAAGACCTTTACTCACACCAAGACCTTTAAGACTTTTTACACACCAAGACCTTTACTCACACCTAAGACCTTTACTCACACCAAGACCTTTACTAATACTAAGACCTTTACTAATACTAAGACATTTACTCACACACCAAGACCTTTACTCACACCAAGACCTTTACTCACACCAAGACCTTTACTCACACCAAGACCTTTACTCACACCAAGACCTTTACTCACACCAAGACCTTTACTAATACTAAGACCTTTACTCACACCAAGACCTTTACTACACAAGACCTTTACTCAACTAAGACCTTTGCACACCAATTCCTTTACTCACACTAAGACCTTTACTCACACCAAGACCTTTACTAAGACCTTTACTCACACCAAGACCTTTACTACATACTAAGACCTTTACTAATACTAAGACCTTTACTCACACTAAGACCTTTACTCACACCAAGACCTTTACTCACACAAGACCTTTACTCACACCAAGACCTTTACTCACACCAAGACCTTTACTCACACCAAGACCTTTACTCACACCTCACACCAAGACCTTTACTCACACCAAGACCTTTACTCACACCAAGACCTTTACTAACACTAAGACCTTTACTCACACCAAGACCTTTACTCACACCAAGACTTTTACTCACACTAAGACCTTTACTAACACCAAGACCTTTACTCACACTAAGACCTTTACTCACACCAAGACCTTTACTACACCTTTACTCACACCAAGACCTTTACTCACACCAAGACCTTTCACACCAAGACCTTTACTCACACAAGACCTTTACTCACACCAAGACCTTTACTCACACCAAGACCTTTACTAATACTAAGACCTTTACTAAGACACACTAAGACCTTTACTCACACCAAGACCTTTACTCACACACCAAGACCTTTACTCACACCAAGACCTTTACTCACACCAAGACCTTTACTAATACTAAGACCTTTACTCACACCAAGACCTTTACTCACACCAAGACCTTTACTCACACCAAGACCTTTACTCACACCAAGACCTTTACTCACACTAAGACCTTTACTCACACCAAGACCTTTACTCACACCAAGACCTTTACTCACACCAAGACCTTTACTCACACCAAGACCTTTACTCACACCAAGACCTTTACTAATACTAAGACCTTTACTCATACCAAGACCTTTACTCACACCAAGACCTTTACTACACCTCACACCTTTTTACTCACACCAATACCTTTACTCACACCAAGACCTTTACTACACACTAAGACCTTTACTCACACCAAGACCTTTACTAATACTAAGACCTTTACTAACACTAAGACCTTTACTACACACCAAGACCTTTACTACACCAAGACCTTTACTCACACCAAGACCTTTACTCACACCAAGACCTTTACTCACACCAAGACCTTTACTCACACAAGACCTTTACTCACACCAAGACCTTTACTCACACCAAGACCTTTACTCACACCAAGACCTTTACTAATACTAAGACCTTTACTCACACCAAGACCTTTACTCACACCAAGACCTTTACTCACACCAAGACCTTTACTCACACCAAGACCTTTACTTTCACAAGACCTTTACTCACACCAAGACCTTTACTACAACTAAGACCTTTACTCACACCAAGACCTTTACACACACCAAGACCTTTACTCACACAAGACCTTTACTCACACCAAGACCTTTACTAATACTAAGACCTTTACTCACACCAAAGACCTTTACTAACACTAAGACCTTTACTCACACCAAGACCTTTCTTACTCACACCTCACATAAGACCTTTACTCAAGACCTTTACTCACACCAAGACCTTTACTAACAAGACCTTTACACACACCAAGACCTTTACTCACACAAGACCTTTACTCACACCAAGACCTTTACTCACACCAAGACCTTTACTCACACCAAGACCTTTACTCACACCAAGACCTTTACTCACACCAAGACCTTTACTCACACCAAGACCTTTACACCAAGACTTTACACACTAAGACCTTTACTCACACCAAGACCTTTACTAATACTAAGACCTTTACACATACCAAGACCTTTACACACACCAAGCAGTTTACTAATACTAAGACCTTTACACACACCAATACCTTTACACACACCAAGACCTTTACTCACACCAAGACCTTTACTCACACCAAGACCTTTACTAATACTAAGACCTTTACACACACCAAGACCTTTACACACACCAAGACCTTTACTCACACCAAGACCTTTACTCACACCAAGACCTTTACTCACACCAAGACCTTTACTACATACCAAGACCTTTACTCACACCAAGACCTTTACTCACACCAATTCCTTTACTACAACTAAGACCTTTACTCACACCAAGACCTTTACTAATACTAAGACCTTTACACACACCAAGACCTTTACACACACAAGACCTTTACTAATACTAAGACCTTTACACACACCAAGACCTTTACTCACACCAAGACCTTTACTCACACCAAGACCTTTACTCACACCAAGACCTTTACTAATACTAAGACCTTTACTCACACCAAGACCTTTACACACACCAAGACCTTTACTCACACCAAGACCTTTACTAACACAAGACCTTTACTCACACTAAGACCTTTACTCACACCAAGACCTTTACTAATACTAAGACCTTTACTCACACCAAGACCTTTACTCACACCAAGACCTTTACTCACACCAAGACCTTTACTCACACCAAGACCTTTACTCACACCAAGACCTTTACTCACACCAAGACCTTTACTAATACTAAGACCTTTACTCACACCAATACCTTTACTCACACCTCACACCAAGACCTTTACTCACACCAAGACCTTTACTCACACCAAGACCTTTACTCACACCAAGACCTTTACTCACACCAAGACCTTTACTCATACTCACACAAGACCTTTACTCACACCAAGACCTTTACTCACACCAAGACTTTTACTCACACCAAGACCTTTACTCACACCAAGACCTTTACTCACACCAAGACCTTTACTCACACCAAGACCTTTACTCACACCAAGACCTTTACTAATACTAAGACCTTTACTAATACTAAGACCTTTACTCACACCAATACCTTTACTCACACCAAGACCTTTACTCACACCAAGACCTTTACTCACACCAAGACCTTTACTAATACTAAGACCTTTACTCACACCAAGACCTTTACTAATACTAAGACCGTTACTAATACTAAGACCTTTACTAATACTAAGACCTTTACTAATACTAAGACCTTTACTCACACCAAGACCTTTACTCACACCAAGACTTTTACTCACACCAAGACCTTTACTCACACCAAGACCTTTACTCACACCAAGACCTTTACTCACACCAAGACCTTTACTCACACCTCACACCAATACCTTTACTCATACCAATACCTTTACTCACACCAAGACCTTTACTCACACCAAGACCTTTACTCACACCAAGACCTTTACTCACACCAAGACTTTTACTCACACCAAGACCTTTACTCACACCTCACACCAATACCTTTACTAATACTGAGACCTTTGCTCACACCAAGACCTTTACTCACACCAATACCTTTACTCACACCAAGACCTTTACTAATACTAAGACCTTTACTCACACCAAGACCTTTACTAATACTAAGACCTTTACTCACACCAAGACATTTACTCACACCTCACATCAAGACCTTTACTCACACCAATACCTTTACTCACACCAAGACCTTTACTCACACCTCACACCAAGACCTTTACTCACACCAATACCTTTACTAATACTAAGAACTTTACACACACCAAGACCTTTACACACACCAAGACCTTTACTCACACCTCACACCAAGACCATTACTCACACCAAGACCTTTGCTCACACCAAGACCTTTACTCACACCAAGACCTTTACTCACACCAAGACCTGTACTCACACCAAGACCTTTACTCACACCAATTCCTTTACTACAACTAAGACCTTTACTCACACCAAGACCTTTACTAATACTAAGACCTTTACACACCAAGACCTTTACACACACCAAGACCTTTACTAATACTAAGACCTTTACTCACACCAAGACCTTTACACACACCAAGACCTTTACACACACAAGACCTTTACTCACACCAAGACCTTTACTAATACTAAGACCTTTACTAATACTAAGACCTTTACTCACACCAAGACCTTTACTCACACCAAGACCTTTACTCACACCAAGACCTTTACTCACACCAAGACCTTTACTCATACTAAGACCTTTTTACTCACACCAAGACCTTTACTAACACCAAGACCTTTACTCACACCAAGACCTTTACTCACACCAAGACCTTTACTACAACTAAGACCTTTACTCACACCAAGACCTTTACTAATACTAAGACCTTTACACACACCAAGACCTTTACACACACCAAGACCTTTACTAATACTAAGACCTTTACACACACCAAGACCTTTACTCACACCAAGACCTTTACTACACACCAAGACCTTTACTCACACCAAGACCTTTACTACACACTAAGACCTTTACACACACCAAGACCTTTACACACACTAAGACCTTTACTCACACCAAGACCTTTACTCACACACAAGACCTTTACTCACACCAAGACCTTTACTAACACTAAGACCTTTACTCACACCAAGACCTTTACTAATACTAAGACCTTTACTCACACCAAGACCTTTACTCACACCAAGACCTTTACTACACCAAGACCTTTACTCACACCAAGACCTTTACTCACACCAAGACCTTTACTCACACCAAGACCTTTACTCACACCAAGACCTTTACTCACACCAAGACCTTTACTCACACCAAGACCTTTACTCACACCAAGACCTTTACTAACACTAAGACCTTTACTCACACCAAGACCTTTACTCACACCTCACACAAGACCTTTACTCACACCAAGACCTTTACTCACACTAAGACCTTTACTAAGACTCACTAAGACCTTTACTCACACCAAGACCTTTACACCAAGACCTTTACTCACAGACCTTTACTCACACCAAGACCTTTACTAATACTAAGACCTTTACTCACACCAAGACCTTTACTCACACCAAGACCTTTACTCACACTAAGACCTTTACTCACACCAAGACCTTTACTCACACCAAGACCTTTACTCACACTAAGACCTTTACTCACACCAAGACCTTTACTCACACCAAGACCTTTACTCACACCAAGACCTTTACTCACACCAAGACCTTTACTCACACCAAGACCTTTACTCACACCAAGACCTTTACTAATACTAAGACCTTTACACACACCAATACCTTTACTCACACCTCACACCAAGACCTTTACTCACACTCACACCAGACCTTTACTCACACCAAGACCTTTACTCACACCAAGACCTTTACTCACACCAAGACCTTTACTCACACCAAGACCTTTACTCACACCAAGACCTTTACTCACACTAAGACCTTTACTACAACTAAGACCTTTACTCACACCAAGACCTTTACTAATACTAAGACCTTTACTCACACCAAGACCTTTACTAACACTAAGACCTTTTACTAATACAAGACCTTTACTCACACACAAGACCTTTACACACAAGACCTTTAAGACCTTTACTCACACCAAGACCTTTACTAATACTAAGACCTTTACTCACACCAAGACCTTTACACACACCAAGACCTTTACTACACCTAAGACCTTTACTCACACCAAGACCTTTACTCACACCAAAGACCTTTACTCAACCAAGACCTTTACTCACACCAAGACCTTTACTCACACCAAGACCTTTACTCACACCAAGACCTTTACTCACACCAAGACCTTTACTAACACTAAGACCTTTACTCACACCAAGACCTTTACTCACACTAAGACCTTTACTACACACCAAGACCTTTACACACACCAAGACCTTTACTAATACCAAGACCTTTACACACACCAAGACCTTTACACACACCAAGACCTTTACTCACACCAAGACCTTTACTCACACCAAGACCTTTACTCACACCAAGACCTTTACTAATACTAAGACCTTTACTCACACCAAGACCTTTACTCACACCAAGACCTTTACTCACACCAAGACCTTTACTCACACCAAGACCTTTACTCACACCAAGACCTTTACTCACACCAAGCAGTTTACTAATACTAAGACCTTTACTCACACCAAGACCTTTACTCACACCTCACACCAAGACCTTTGCTCACACCAAGACCTTTACTCACACCAAGACCTTTACTACACCTCACTAAGACCTTTACTCACACCAAGACCTTTACTAATACTAAGACCTTTACTCACACTAAGACCTTTACTAATACTAAGACCTTTACTAATACTAAGACCTTTACTCACACCAAGACCTTTACTCACACCAATTCCTTTACTCACACCTAAGACCTTTACTCACACTAAGACCTTTACTAATACTAAGACCTTTACTACACTAAGACCTTTACTAATACTAAGACCTTTACTAATACTAAGACCTTTACTCACACCAAGACCTTTACTCACACCAAGACCTTTACTCACACCAAGACCTTTACTCACACCAAGACCTTTACTCACACCAAGACCTTTACTCACACCAAGACCTTTACTCACAAGACCTTTACACACCAAGACCTTTACTCACACCAAGACCTTTACTCACACAAGACCTTTACTCACACTAAGACCTTTACTCACACCAAGACCTTTACTCACACCAAGACCTTTACTCACACCAAGACCTTTACTCACACCTCACATCAAGACCTTTACTCACACCAATACCTTTACTCACACCAAGACCTTTACTCACACCTCACACCAAGACCTTTACTCACACCAATACCTTTACTAATACTAAGAACTTTACACACACCAAGACCTTTACACACACCAAGACCTTTACTCACACCTCACACCAAGACCATTACTCACACCAAGACCTTTGCTCACACCAAGACCTTTACTCACACCAAGACCTTTACTCACACCAAGACCTTTACTCACACCAAGACCTTTACTCACACCAATTCCTTTACTACAACTAAGACCTTTACTCACACCAAGACCTTTACTAATACTAAGACCTTTACACATACCAAGACCTTTACACACACCAAGCATTTTACTAATACTAAGACCTTTACACACACCAATACCTTTACACACACCAAGACCTTTACACACACCAAGACCTTTACTCACACCAAGACCTTTACTAATACTAAGACATTTACACACACCAAGACCTTTACACACACCAAGACCTTTACTCACACCAAGACCTTTACTCACACCAAGACCTTTACTCACACCAAGACCTTTACTCACACCAAGACCTGTACTAATACCAAGACCTTTACTCACACCAAAACCTTTACTCACACCAATTCCTTTACTACAACTAAGACCTTTACTCACACCAAGACCTTTACTAATACTAAGACCTTTACACACACCAAGACCTTTACACACACCAAGCAGTTTACTAATACTAAGACCTTTACACACACCAAGACCTTTACACACACCAAGACCTTTACTCACACCAAGACCTTTACTCACACCAAGACCTTTACTCACACCAAGACCTTTACTAATACTAAGACCTTTACACACACCAAGACCTTTACACACACCAAGACCTTTACACACACCAAGACCTTTACACACACCAAGACCTTTACTCACACCAAGACCTTTACTCACACCAAGACCTTTACTAATACTAAGACCTTTACTCACACCAAGACATTTACTCACACCTCACACCAAGACCTTTACTCACACCAATACCTTTACTCACACCAAGACCTTTACTCACACCTCACACCAAGACCATTACTCACACCAAGACCTTTGCTCACACCAAGACCTTTACTCACACCAAGACCTTTACTCACACCAAGACCTGTACTAATACCAAGACCTTTACTCACACCAAGACCTTTACTCACACCAATTCCTTTACTACAACTAAGACCTTTACTCACACCAAGACCTTTACTAATACTAAGACCTTTACACACACCAAGACCTTTACACACACAAGACCTTTTACTAATACTAAGACCTTTACACACACCAAGACCTTTACTCACACCAAGACCTTTACTCACACCAAGACCTTTACTCACACCAAGACCTTTACTCACACCAAGACCTTTACTCACACCAAGACCTTTACTCACACCAAGACCTGTACTAATACCAAGACCTTTACTCACACCAAGACCTTTACTCACACCAATTCCTTTACTCAACTAAGACCAACTCACACCAAGACCTTTACTAATACTTAAGACCTTTACACACACCAAGACCTTTACTCACACCAAGACCTTTACTAATACACCACACCAAGACCTTTACACACCAAGACCTTTACTCACACTAAGACCTTTACTCACACCAAGACCTTTACTCACACAAGACCTTTACTAATACTAAGACCTTTACACACACCAAGACCTTTACTCACACCAAGACCTTTACTCACACCAAGACCTTTACACACCAAGACCTTTACTCACACCAAGACCTTTACTCACACCAAGACCTTTACTAACACCAAGACCTTTACTCACACAAGACCTTTACTCACACCTCACTAAGACCTTTACTCACACCAAGACCTTTACTCACACCAAGACCTTTACTCACACCTCAAGACCTTTACTCACACCAAGACCTTTACTCACACCAAGACCTTTACTCACACCAAGACCTTTACTCACACCAAGACCTTTACTAATACTAAGACCTTTACTCACACCAAGACCTTTACTCACACCAAGACCTTTACTACAACTAAGACCTTTACTCACACCAAGACCTTTACTAATACTAAGACCTTTACTCACACCAGACCTTTACACACACCAAGAGTTTACTAATACTAAGACCTTTACACACACCAAGACCTTTACACACACAAGACCTTTACTCACACCAAGACCTTTACTCACACCAAGACCTTTACTAATACTAAGACCTTTACACACACAAGACCTTTACTCACACCAAGACCTTTACTCACACCAAGACCATTACTCACACCAAGACCTTTGCTCACACCAAGACCTTTACTCACACCAAGACCTTTACTCACACCAAGACCTTTACTAATACTAAGACCTTTACACACACCAAGACCTTTACTCACACCAAGACCTTTACTCACAACTAAAGACCTTTACTCACACCAAGACCTTTACTAACACTAAGACCTTTACTACACACAAGACCTTTACACACACCAAGACCTTTACTCACACCTCACACAAAGACCTTTACTCACTCACACCAAGACCTTTACTCAAAGACCTTTTACTCACACCAAGACCTTTACTCATACCAAGACCTTTACTCACACCAAAGACCTTTACTCACACCAAGACCTTTACTACAACTAAGACCTTTACTCACACCAAGACCTTTACTAATACTAAGACCTTTACACACACCAAGACCTTTACACACACCAAGCAGTTTACTAATACTAAGACCTTTACACACACCAAGACCTTTACACACACCAAGACCTTTACTCACACCAAGACCTTTACTCACACCAAGACCTTTACTCACACCAAGACCTTTACTAATACTAAGACCTTTACACACACCAAGACCTTTACACACACCAAGACCTTTACTCACACCAAGACCTTTACTCACACCAAGACCTTTACTCACACTAAGACCTTTACTCACACCAATACCTTTACTAATACTAAGACCTTTACTCACACCAAGACATTTACTCACACCTCACACCAAGACCTTTACTCACACCAATACCTTTACTCACACCAAGACCTTTACTCACACCTCACACCAAGACCATTACTCACACCAAGACCTTTGCTCACACCAATACCTTTACTCACACCAAGACCTTTACTCACACCAAGACCTTTACTCACCAAGACCTGTACTAATACCAAGACCTTTACTCACACCAAGACCTTTACTCACACCAATTCCTTTACTACAACTAAGACCTTTACTCACACCAAGACCTTTACTAATACTAAGACCTTTACACACACCAAGACCTTTACACACACCAAGCAGTTTACTAATACTAAGACCTTTACACACACCAAGACCTATACACACACCAAGACCTTTACTCACACCAAGACCTTCACTCACACCAAGACCTTTACTAATACTAAGAACTTTACACACACCAAGACCTTTACACACACCAAGACCTTTACTCACACCTCACACCAAGACCATTACTCACACCAAGACCTTTGCTCACACCAAGACCTTTACTCACACCAAGACCTTTACTCACACCAAGACCTTTACTAATACTAAGACCTTTACACACACCAAGACCTTTACTCACACCAAGACCTTTACTCACACCAATTCTTTTACTACAACTAAGACCTTTACTCACACCAAGACCTTTACTAATACTAAGACCTTTACACACACCAAGACCTTTACACACACCAAGACCTTTACTCACACTCACACAAGACCTTTACTCACACCAAGACCTTTACTCACACCAAGACCTTTACTCACACCAAGACCTTTACTCACACCAAGACCTTTACTCACACCAAGACCTTTACTCACACCAAGACCTTTACTCACACTAAGACCTTTACTACAACTAAGACCTTTACTCACACTAAGACCTTTACTAATACAAGACCTTTACACACACCAAGACCTTTACACACACCAAGACCTTTACTCACACCAAGACCTTTACTCACACCAAGACCTTTACTCACACCAATACCTTTACTCACACCAATACCTTTACTAATACTAAGACCTTTACACACACCAAGACCTTTACACACACCAAGACCTTTACTCACACCTCACACCAAGACCATTACTCACACCAAGACCTTTGCTCACACCAAGACCTTTACTCACACCAAGACCTTTACTCACACCAAGACCTTTACTCACACCAAGACCTTTACTCACACCAAGACCTTTACTCACACCAAGACCTTTACTCACACCAAGACCTTTACTCACACCAAGACCTTTACTAATACTAAGACCTTTACACACACCAAGACCTTTACACACACCAAGACCTTTACTAATACTAAGACCTTTACTCACACAAGACCTTTACTCACACCAAGACCTTTACTCACACCAAGACCTTTACTCACACCAATACCTTTACTCACACCAAGACCTTTACTCACACCAAGACCTTTACTAATACTAAGACCTTTACACACAAAAGACCTTTACTCACACCAAGACCTTTACTAATACTAAGACCTTTACACACACCAAGACCTTTACACACACCAAGACCTTTACTCACACCAAGACCTTTACTCACACCAAGACCTTTACTCACACCAAGACCTTTACTCACACCAAGACCTTTACTCACACCAAGACCTGTACTAATACCAAGACCTTTACTCACACCAAGACCTTTACTCACACCAATTCCTTTACTACAACTAAGACCTTAACTCACACCAAGACCTTTACTAATACTAAGACCTTTACACACACAAGACCTTTACTCACACCAATTTTACTAATACTAAGACCTTTACACACACCAAGACCTTTACACACACCAAGACCTTTACTCACACCTCACACAAGACCATTACTCACACCAAGACCTTTGCTCACACCAAGACTTTACTCACACCAAGACCTTTACTCACACCAAGACCTTTACTCACACCAAGACCTTTACTAATACCAAGACCTTTACTCACACCAAGACCTTTACTCACACCAAGACCTTTACTACAACTAAGACCTTTACACACACCAAGACCTTTACTAATACTAAGACCTTTACACACACCAAGACCTTTACACACACCAAGACCTTTACTCACACCAAGACCTTTACTCACACCAAGACCTTTACTCACACTAAGACCTTTACTAATACTAAGACCTTTACACACACCAAGACCTTTACACACACCAAGACCTTTACACACACCAAGACCTTTACTCACACCAAGACCTTTACTCACACCAAGACCTTTACTCACACCAAGACCTTTACTAATACTAAGACCTTTACTCACACCAAGACCTTTACTCACACCTCAACTAAGACCTTTACTCACACCAAGACCTTTACTCACACCAAGACCCTTTACTCACACCAAGACCTTTACTCACACCAAGACCTCACACCAAGACCTTTACTCACACCAAGACCTTTACTAATACTAAGACCTTTACTCACACCAAGACCTTTACTCACACCTCACACTAAGACCTTTACACACACCAAGACCTTTACTCACACCAAGACCTTTACTCACACCAAGACCATTACTCACACCAAGACCTTTGCTCACACCAAGACCTTTACTCACACCAAGACCTTTACTTACACCAAGACCTTTACTCACACCAAGACCTGTACTAATACCAAGACCTTTACTCACACCAAGACCTTTACTCACACCAATTCCTTTACTACAACTAAGACCTTTACACACACCAAGACCTTTACTCACACCAAGACCATGACTCACACCAAGACCTTTGCTCACACCAAGACCTTTACTCACACCAAGACCTTTACTCACACCAAGACCTTTACTCACACCAAGACCTTTACTAATACTAAGACCTTTACACACACCAAGACCTTTACACACACCAAGCAGTTTACTAATGATAAGACCTTTACACACACCAAGACCTTTACACACACCAAGACCTTTACTCACACCAAGACCTTTACTAATACTAAGACCTTTACACTCACCAAGACCTTTACACACACCAAGACCTTTACACACACCAATACCTTTACTCACACCAAGACCTTTACTCACACCAAGACCTTTACTAATACTAAGACCTTTACACACACCAAGACCTTTACACACACCAAGCAGTTTACTAATACTAAGACCTTTACTCACACCAAGACCTGTACTCACACCAAGACCTTTACTCACACCAAGACCTTTACTCACACCAATTCCTTTACTACAACTAAGACCTTTACTCACACCAAGACCTTTACTAATACTAAGACCTTTACACACACAAAGACCTTTACACACACCAAGACCTTTACTCACACCAAGACCTTTACTCACACCAAGACCTTTACTCACACCAAGACCTTTACTCACACCAATACCTTTACTAATACTAAGACCTTTACACACACCAAGACCTTTACTCACACCAAGACCTTTACTCACCTTTACTCAAGACCATTACTCACACCAAGACCTTTGCTCACACCAAAACCTTTACTCACACCAAGACCTTTACTCACACCAAGACCTTTACTCACACCAAGACCTTTACTCACACCAAGACCTGTACTAATACCAAGACCTTTACTCACACCAATACCTTTACTCACACCAAGACCTTTACTCACACCTCACACCAAGACCTTTGCTCACACCAAGACCTTTACTCACACCAAGACCTTTACTCACACCAAGACCTGTACTAATACCAAGACCTTTACTCACACCAAGACCTTTACTAATACTAAGACCTTTACACACACAAAGACCTTTACACACACCAAGCAGTTTACTAATACTAAGACCTTTACACACACCAAGACCTTTACACACACCAAGCAGTTTACTAATACTAAGACCTTTACTCACACCAAGACCTTTACTCACACCTCACACCAAGACCTTTGCTCACACCAAGACCTTTACTCACACCAAGACCTTTACTCACACCAAAACCTTTACTCACACCAAGACCTTTACTAATACTAAGACCTTTACACACACAAAGACCTTTACACACACCAAGCAGTTTACTAATACTAAGACCTTTACACACACCAATACCTTTACACACACCAAGACCTTTACTCACACCAAGACCTTTACACACACCAAGACCTTTACACACACCAAGACCTTTACTCACACCTCACACCAAGACCATTACTCACACCAAGACCTTTGCTCAAACCAAGACCTTTACTCACACCAAGACCTTTACTCACACCAAGACCTTTACTCACACCAAGACCTGTACTAATACCAAGACCTTTACTCACACCAATACCTTTACTCACACCAATACCTTTACTCACACCAAGACCTTTACTCACACCAAGACCTTTACTAATACTAAGACCTTTACACACACCAAGACCTTTACACACACCAAGCAGTTTACTAATACTAAGACCTTTACTCACACCAAGACCTGTACTCACACCAAGACCTTTACTCACACCAAGACCTTTACTCACACCAATTCCTTTACTACAACTAAGACCTTTACTCACACCAAGACCTTTACTAATACTAAGACCTTTACACACACAAAGACCTTTACACACACCAAGACCTTTACTCACACCAAGACCTTTACTCACACCAAGACCTTTACTCACACCAATACCTTTACTAATACTAAGACCTTTACACACACCAAGACCTTTACTCACACCTCACACCAAGACCATTACTCACACCAAGACCTTTACTCACACCAAGACCTTTACTCACACCAATACCTGTACTAATACCAAGACCTTTACACACACCAAGACCTTTACTCACACATCACACCAAGACCATTACTCACACCAAGACCTTTGCTCACACCAAAACCTTTACTCACACCAAGACCTTTACTCACACCAAGACCTTTACTCACACCAAGACCTGTACTAATACCAAGACCTTTACTCACACCAAGACCTTTACTCACACCAATTCCTTTACTACAACTAAGACCTTTACACACACCAAGACCTTTACTAATACTAAGACCTTTACACACACCAAGACCTTTACACACCAAGACCTTTACTCACACTAAGACCTTTACTCACACCAAGACCTTTACTCACACTAAGACCTTTACTAATACTAAGACCTTTACACACACCAAGACCTTTACACACACAAGACCTTTACTACACAAGACCTTTACACACACCAAGACCTTTACTCACACCAAGACCTTTACTCACACCAAGACCTTTACTCACACCGAGACCTTTACTAATACTAAGACCTTTACTCACACCAAGACATTTACTCACACCTCACACTAAGACCTTTACTCACACCAAGACCTTTACTCACACCAAGACCTTTACTCACACCAACCAAGACCTTTACTCACACCAAGACCTTTACACACACCAAGACCTTTACACACACCAAGACCTTTACTCACACCAAGACCTTTGCTCACACCAAGACCTTTACTCACACCAATACCTTTACTCACACCAAGACCTTTACTCACACCAAGACCTTTACTTACACAAATACCTTTACTCACACCAAGACCTGTACTAATACCAATTCCTTTACTACAACTAAGACCTTTACACACAAGACCTTTACTAATACTAAGACCTTTACACACACCAAGACCTTTACTCACACCAAGAGTTTATTTACTAATACTAAGACCTTTACTCACACCAAGACCTTTACTCACACTAAGACCTTTACTCACACCAAGACCTTTACTAATACTAAGACACACAAGACCTTTACTCACACCAAGACCTTTACTCACACCAAGACCTTTACTCACACCAAGACCTTTACTCACACCAAGACCTTTACTACACCAAGACCTTTACTCACACCAAGACCTTTACTCACACCAATTCCTTTACTACAACTAAGACCTTTACTCACACCAAGACCTTTACTAATACTAAGACCTTTACACACACCAAGACCTTTACACACACCAAGACCTTTACTCACACCAAGACCATGACTCACACCAAGACCTTTGCTCACACCAAGACCTTTACTCACACCAAGACCTTTACTCACACCAAGACCTTTACTCACACCAAGACCTTTACTCACACCAAGACCTTTACTAATACTAAGACCTTTACACACACCAAGACCTTTACACACACCAATCAGTTTACTAATGCTAAGACCTTTACACACACCAAGACCTTTACACACACCAAGACCTTTACTCACACCAAGACCTTTACTAATACTAAGACCTTTACACACACCAAGACCTTTACACACACCAATACCTTTACTCACACCAAGACCTTTACTCACACCAAGACCTTTACTCACACCAAGACCTTTACTCACACCAAGACCTTTACTCACACCAAGACCTTTACTCACACAAAGACCTTTACTCACACACCTGTACTAAGACCTTTACTCACACCAAGACCTTTACTCACACACCTTTAACACTAAGACCTTTACACACACCAAGACCTTTACTAATACTAAGACCTTTACACACACAAGACCTTTACTCACACCAAGACCTTTACTCACACCAAGACCTTTACTCACACCAAGACCTTTACTCACACCAAGACCTTTACTCACACTAAGACCTTTACTAATACTAAGACCTTTACACACACCAAGACCTTTACAACCAAGACCTTTACTCACACACAAGACCTTTACTCACACCAAGACCTTTACTCACAAGACCTTTACTCACACCAAGACCTTTACTCACACCAAGACCTTTACTAATACTAAGACCTTTACTCAAGACATTTACTCACACCTCACACTAAGACCTTTACTCACACCAATACCTTTACTCACACCAAGACCTTTACTCACACACCAAGACCTTTACTCACACCAAGACCTTTACTAATACTAAGACCTTTACACACACCAAGACCTTTACACACACCAAGAGACCTTTACACCAAGACCTTTACTCACACCAAGACCTTTACTCACACCAAGACCTTTACTCACACCAAGACCTTTACTCACACCAAGACCTTTACTCACACCAAGACCTTTACTCACACCAATACCTTTACTCACACCAAGACCTTTACTCACACCAATTCCTTTACTACAACTAAGACCTTTACTCACCTCACACCAAGACCTTTACTAATACTAAGACCTTTACACACACCAAGACCTTTACACACACCAAGCAGTTTACTAATACTAAGACCTTTACACACACCAAGACCTTTACACACACCAAGACCTTTACTCACACCAAGACCTTTACTAATACTAAGACCTTTACTCACACCAAGACCTTTACACACACCAAGACCTTTAACACACACCAAGACCTTTACTCACACCAAGACCTTTACTCACACCAAGACCTTTACTCACACCAAGACCTGTACTAATACCAAGACCTTTACTCACACCAAGACCTTTACTCACACCAATTCCTTTACTACAACTAAGACCTTTACTCACACCAAGACCTTTACTAATACTAAGACCTTTACACACACTAAGACCTTTACACACACCAAGACCTTTACTCACAAGACCTTTACACACCAAGACCTTTACACACACCAAGACCTTTACTCACAAGACCTTTACTCACACCAAGACCTTTACTCACACCAAGACCTTTACTCACACCAAGACCTTTACTAATACTAAGACCTTTACACACACCAAGACCTTTACTCACCAAGACACTAATACTAAGACCTTTACACACACCAAGACCTTTACACACACCAAGACCTTTACTCACACCAAGACCTTTACTCACACCAAGACCTTTACTAATACTAAGACCTTTACACACACCAAGACCTTTACACACACCAAGACCTTTACTCACACAAGACCTTTACTCACACCAAGACCTTTACTCACACTAAGACCTTTACTCAAGACCTTTACACACACAAGACCTTTACTCACAAGACCTTTACTCACACCAAGACCTTTACTCACACCAAGACCTTTACTCACACCAAGACCTTTACTCACACCAAGACCTTTACTCACACTAAGACCTTTACACACACCAAGACCTTTACACACACCAAGACCTTTACTCACACCAAGACCTTTACTCACACTAAGACCTTTACTCACACTAAGACCTTTACTCACACCAAGACCTTTACTCACACCAAGACCTTTACTCACACACAAGACCTTTACTAATACTAAGACCTTTACTCACACAAGACCTTTACTCACACCAATTCCTTTACTACAACTAAGACCTTTACTCACACCAAGACCTTTACTAATACTAAGACCTTTACACACACCAAGACCTTTACACACACCAAGACAGTTTACTAATACTAAGACCTTTACACACACCAAGACTTTACACACACCAAGACCTTTACTCACACCAAGACCTTTACTAATACTAAGACCTTTACACACACCAAGACCTTTACACACACTAAGACCTTTACTCACACCAAGACCTTTGCTCACACCAAGACCTTTACTCACACCAAGACCTTTACTCACACCAAGACCTGTACTAATACCAAGACCTTTACTCACACCAAGACCTTTACTCACACCAAGTCCTTTACTACAACTAAGACCTTTACTCACACCAAGACCTTTACTAATACTAAGACCTTTACACACACCAAGACCTTTACACACACCAAGACCTTTACTCACACCAAGACCATGACTCACACCAAGACCTTTGCTCACACCAAGACCTTTACTCACACCAAGACCTTTACTCACACCAAGACCTTTACTAATACTAAGACCTTTACACACACCAAGACCTTTACACACACCAATCAGTTTACTAATGCTAAGACCTTTACACACACCAAGACCTTTACACACACCAAGACCTTTACTCACACCAAGACCTTTACTAATACTAAGACCTTTACACACACCAAGACCTTTACACACACCAATACCTTTACTCACACCAAGACCTTTACTCACACCAAGACCTTTACTAATACTAAGACCTTTACACACACCAAGACCTTTACACACACCAAGCAGTTTACTAATACTAAGACCTTTACACACACCAAGACCTTTACTCACACCAAGACCTTTACTCACACCAAGACCTTTACTAATACTAAGACCTTTACACACACCAAGACCTTTACACACACCAAGACCTTTACTCACACCAAGACCTTTACTCACACCAAGACCTTTACTCACACCAAGACCTTTACTCACACTAAGACCTTTACTAATACTAAGACCTTTACACACACCAAGACCTTTACACACACCAAGACCTTTACACACACACCAAGACCTTTACACACACCAAGACCTTTACTCACACCAAGACCTTTACTCACACCAAGACCTTTACTCACACCAAGACCTTTACTAATACTAAGACCTTTACTCACACCAAGACATTTACTCACACCTCACACTAAGACCTTTACTCACACCAATACCTTTACTCACACCAATACCTTTACTCACACCTCACACCAAGACCTTTACTCACACCAAGACCTTTACTAATACTAAGACCTTTACACACACCAATACCTTTACACACACCAAGACCTTTACTCACACCAAGACCTTTGCTCACACCAAGACCTTTACTCACACCAATACCTTTACTCACACCAAGACCTTTACTCACACCAAGACCTTTACTTACACAAATACCTTTACTCACACCAAGACCTGTACTAATACCAAGACCTTTACTCACACCAAGACCTTTACTCACACCAATTCCTTTACTACAACTAAGACCTTTACTCACCTCACACCAAGACCTTTACTAATACTAAGACCTTTACACACACCAAGACCTTTACACACACCAAGCAGTTTACTAATACTAAGACCTTTACACACACCAAGACCTTTACACACACCAAGACCTTTACTCACACCAAGACCTTTACTAATACTAAGACCTTTACACACACCAAGACCTTTACACACACCAAGACCATTACTCACACCAAGACCTTTGCTCACACCAAGACCTTTACTCACACCAAGACCTTTACTCACACCAAGACCTGTACTAATACCAAGACCTTTACTCACACCAAGACCTTTACTCACACCAATTCCTTTACTACAACTAAGACCTTTACTCACACCAAGACCTTTACTAATACTAAGACCTTTACACACACCAAGACCTTTACACACACCAAGACCTTTACTCACACCAAGACCATGACTCACACCAAGACCTTTGCTCACACCAAGACCTTTACTCACACCAAGACCTTTACTCACACCAAGACCTTTACTAATACTAAGACCTTTACTCACACCAAGACCTTTACTCACACCAAGACCTTTACTCACACCAAGACCTTTACACACACCAAGACCTTTACTCACACCAAGACCTTTACTAATACTAAGACCTTTACACACACCAAGACCTTTACACACACCAATACCTTTACTCACACCAAGACCTTTACTCACACCAAGACCTTTACTAATACTAAGACCTTTACACACACCAAGACCTTTACACACACACAACTAATACTAAGACCTTTACTCACACCAAGACCTGTACTCACACCAAGACCTTTACTCACACCAAGACCTTTACTCACACCAATTCCTTTACTACAACTAAGACCTTTACTCACACCAAGACCTTTACTAATACTAAGACCTTTACACACACAAAGACCTTTACACACACCAAGACCTTTACTCACACCAAGACCTTTACTCACACCAAGACCTTTACTCACACCAATACCTTTACTCACACCAATACCTTTACTCACACCAATACCTTTACTAATACTAAGACCTTTACACACACCAAGACCTTTACACACACCAAGACCTTTACTCACACCTCACACCAAGACCATTACTCACACCAAGACCTTTGCTCACACCAAAACCTTTACTCACACCAAGACCTTTACTCACACCAAGACCTTTACTCACACCAAGACCTGTACTAATACCAAGACCTTTACTCACACCAATACCTTTACTCACACCAAGACCTTTACTCACACCAAGACCTTTACTAATACTAAGACCTTTACACACACCAAGACCTTTACACACACCAAGCAGTTTACTAATACTAAGACCTGTACTCACACCAAGACCTTTACTCACACCAAGACCTTTACTCACACCAATTCCTTTACTACAACTAAGACCTTTACTCACACCAAGACCTTTACTAATACTAAGACCTTTACACACACAAAGACCTTTACTCACACCAATACCTTTACTAATACTAAGACCTTTACACACACCAAGACCTTTACACACACCAAGACCTTTACTCACACCTCACACCAAGACCTTTGCTCACACCAAGACCTTTACTCACACCAAGACCTTTACTCACACCAAGACCTTTACTCACACCAAGACCTGTACTAATACCAAGACCTTTACTCACACCAAGACCTTTACTCACACCAATTCCTTTACTACAACTAAGACCTTAACTCACACCAAGACCTTTACTAATACTAAGACCTTTACACACACAAAGACCTTTACTCACACCAATACCTTTACTAATACTAAGACCTTTACACACACCAAGACCTTTACACACACCAAGACCTTTACTCACACCTCACACCAAGACCATTACTCACACCAAGACCTTTGCTCACACCAAAACCTTTACTCACACCAAGACCTTTACTCACACCAAGACCTTTACTAATACCAAGACCTTTACTCACACCAAGACCTTTACTCACACCAATTCCTTTACTACAACTAAGACCTTTACACACACCAAGACCTTTACTAATACTAAGACCTTTACACACACCAAGACCTTTACACACACCAAGACCTTTACTCACACCAAGACCTTTACTCACACCAAGACCTTTACTCACACTAAGACCTTTACTAATACTAAGACCTTTACACACACAAGACCTTTACACACACCAAGACCTTTACTCACACCAAGACCTTTACTCACACCAAGACCTTTACTCACACCAAGACCTTTACTAATACTAAGACCTTTACTCACACCAAGACCTTTACTCACACCAAGACCTTTACTCACACCAATACCTTTACTTTACACTAAGACCTTTACTCACACCAAGACCTTTACTCACACCAAGACCTTTACTCATACTAAGACCAACTCACACTTTACTCACACCAAGACCTTTACTCACACCAAGACCTTTACTCACACCAAGACCTTTACTCACACCAAGACCTTTACTCACACCAAGACCTTTACTCACACCAAGACCTGTACTAATACCAAGACCTTTACTCACACCAAGACCTTTACTCACACCAATTCCTTTACTACAACTAAGACCTTAACTCACACCAAGACCTTTACTAATACTAAGACCTTTACACACACAAAGACCTTTACTCACACCAATACCTTTACTAATACTAAGACCTTTACACACACCAAGACCTTTACACACACCAAGACCTTTACTCACACCTCACACCAAGACCATTACTCACACCAAGACCTTTGCTCACACCAAAACCTTTACTCACACCAAGACCTTTACTCACACCAAGACCTGTACTAATACCAAGACCTTTACTCACACCAAGACCTTTACTCACACCAATTCCTTTACTACAACTAAGACCTTTACACACACCAAGACCTTTACTAATACTAAGACCTTTACACACACCAAGACCTTTACACACACCAAGACCTTTACTCACACCAAGACCTTTACTCACACCAAGACCTTTACTCACACTAAGACCTTTACTAATACTAAGACCTTTACACACACCAAGACCTTTACACACACCAAGACCTTTACTCACACCAAGACCTTTACTCACACCAAGACCTTTACTCACACCAAGACCTTTACTAATACTAAGACCTTTACTCACACCAAGACATTTACTCACACCTCACACTAAGACCTTTACTCACACCAATACCTTTACTCACACCAATACCTTTACTCACACCAAGACCTTTACTCACACCAAGACCTTTACTAATACTAAGACCTTAACTCACACCAAGACCATTACTCACACCAAGACCTTTGCTCACACCAAGACCTTTACTCACACCAAGACCTTTACTCACACCAAGACCTTTACTTACACCAAGACCTTTACTCACACCAAGACCTTACTAATACCAAGACCTTTACTCACACCAAGACCTTTACTCACACCAAGACCCTTTACTACAACTAAGACCTTTACACACACCAAGACCTTTACTCACACCAAGACCATGACTCACACCAAGACCTTTGCTCACACCAAGACCTTTACTCACACCAAGACCTTTACTCACACCAAGACCTTTACTCACACCAAGCAGTTTACTAATGCTAAGACCTTTACACACACCAAGACCTTTACACACACCAAGACCTTTACTCACACCAAGACCTTTACTAATACTAAGACCTTTACACACACCAAGACCTTTACACACACCAATACCTTTACTCACACCAAGACCTTTACTCACACCAATTCCTTTACTACAACTAAGACCTTAACTCACACCAAGACCTTTACTAATACTAAGACCTTTACACACACAAAGACCTTTACTCACACCAATACCTTTACTATAACTAAGACCTTTACACACACCAAGACCTTTACACACACCAAGACCTTTACTCACACCTCACACCAAGACCATTACTCACACCAAGACCTTTGCTCACACCAAAACCTTTACTCACACCAAGACCTTTACTCACACCAAGACCTGTACTAATACCAAGACCTTTACTCACACCAAGACCTTTACTCACACCAATTCCTTTACTACAACTAAGACCTTTACACACACCAAGACCTTTACTAATACTAAGACCTTTACACACACCAAGACCTTTACACACTAAGACCTTTACTCACACCAAGACCTTTACTCACACCAAGACCTTTACTCACACTAAGACCTTTACTAATACTAAGACCTTTACACACACCAAGACCTTTACACACACCAAGACCTTTACTCACACCAAGACCTTTACTCACACCAAGACCTTTACTCACACCAAGACCTTTACTAATACTAAGACCTTTACTCACACCAAGACATTTACTCACACCTCACACTAAGACCTTTACTCACACCAATACCTTTACTCACACCAATACCTTTACTCACACCAAGACCTTTACTCACACCAAGACCTTTACTAATACTAAGACCTTAACTCACACCAAGACCATTACTCACACCAAGACCTTTGCTCACACCAAGACCTTTACTCACACCAAGACCTTTACTCACACCAAGACCTTTACTTACACCAAGACCTTTACTCACACCAAGACCTGTACTAATACCAAGACCTTTACTCACACCAAGACCTTTACTCACACCAATTCCTTTACTACAACTAAGACCTTTACACACACCAAGACCTTTACTCACACCAAGACCATGACTCACACCAAGACCTTTGCTCACACCAAGACCTTTACTCACACCAAGACCTTTACTCACACCAAGACCTTTACTCACACCAAGCAGTTTACTAATGCTAAGACCTTTACACACACCAAGACCTTTACACACACCAAGACCTTTACTCACACCAAGACCTTTACTAATACTAAGACCTTTACACACACCAAGACCTTTACACACACCAATACCTTTACTCACACCAAGACCTTTACTCACACCAAGACCTTTACTAATACTAAGACCTTTACACACACCAAGACCTTTACACACACCAAGCAGTTTACTAATACTAAGACCTTTACACACACCAATACCTTTACACACACCAAGCAGTTTACTAATGCTAAGACCTTTACACACACCAAGACCTTTACACACACCAAGACCTTTACTCACACCAAGACCTTTACTAATACTAAGACCTTTACACACACCAAGACCTTTACACACACCAATACCTTTACTCACACCAAGACCTTTACTCACACCAAGACCTTTACTAATACTAAGACCTTTAAACACACCAAGACCTTTACACACACCAAGCAGTTTACTAATACTAAGACCTTTACTCACACCAAGACCTGTACTCACACCAAGACCTTTACTCACACCAAGACCTTTACTCACACCAATTCCTTTACTACAACTAAGACCTTTACTCACACCAAGACCTTTACTAATACTAAGACCTTTACACACACCAAGACCTTTACACACACCAAGACCTTTACTCACACCTCACACCAAGACCATTACTCACACCAAGACCTTTACTCACACCAAGACCTTTACTCACACCAAGACCTTTACTCACACCAAGACCTTTACTCACACCAAGACCTTTACTCACACCAAGACCTGTACTAATACCAAGACCTTTACTCACACCAATACCTTTACTCACACCAAGACCTTTACTCACACCAAGACCTTTACTAATACTAAGACCTTTACACACACCAAGACCTTTACACACACCAAGCAGTTTACTAATACTAAGACCTTTACTCACACCAAGACCTTTACTCACACCAAGACCTGTACTCACACCAAGACCTTTACTCACACCAAGACCTTTACTCACACCAAGACCTTTACTCACACCAAGACCTGTACTAATACCAAGACCTTTACTCACACCAAGACCTTTACTCACACCAAGACCTTTACTCACACCTCACACCAAGACCATTACTCACACCAAGACCTTTGCTCACACCAAAACCTTTACTCACACCAAGACCTTTACTCACACCAAGACCTTTACTCACACCAAGACCTGTACTAATACCAAGACCTTTACTCACACCAAGACCTTTACTCACACCAATTCCTTTACTACAACTAAGACCTTTACACACACCAAGACCTTTACTAATACTAAGACCTTTACACACACCAAGACCTTTACACACACCAAGACCTTTACTCACACCAAGACCTTTACTCACACCAAGACCTTTACTCACACCAAGACCTTTACTCACACTAAGACCTTTACACACACCAAGACCTTTACACACACCAAGACCTTTACACACACCAAGACCTTTACTCACACCAAGACCTTTACTCACACCAAGACCTTTACTCACACCAAGACCTTTACTAATACTAAGACCTTTACTCACACCAAGACATTTACTCACACCTCACACTAAGACCTTTACTCACACCAATACCTTTACTCACACCAATACCTTTACTCACACCAAGACCTTTACTCACACCAAGACCTTTACTCACACCAAGACCTTTACTCACACCAAGACCTGTACTAATACCAAGACCTTTACTCACACCAAGACCTTTACTCACACCAATTCCTTTACTACAACTAAGACCTTTACACACACCAAGACCTTTACTAATACTAAGACCTTTACACACACCAAGACCTTTACACACACCAAGACCTTTACTCACACCAAGACCTTTACTCACACCAAGACCTTTACTAATACTAAGACCTTTACACACACCAAGACCTTTACACACACCAAGACCTTTACACACACCAAGACCTTTACTCACACCAAGACCTTTACTCACACCAAGACCTTTACTCACACCAAGACCTGTACTAATACCAAGACCTTTACTCACACCAATACCTTTACTCACACCAATTCCTTTACTACAACTAAGACCTTTACTCACACCAAGACCTTTACTAATACTAAGACCTTTACACACACCAAGACCTTTACACACACCAAGCAGTTTACTAATACTAAGACCTTTACACACACCAAGACCTTTACACACAACAAGACCTTTACTCACACCAAGACCATTACTCACACCAAGACCTTTGCTCACACCAAGACCTTTACTCACACCAAGACCTTTACTCACACCAAGACCTTTACTTACACCAAGACCTTTACTCACACCAAGACCTGTACTAATACCAAGACCTTTACTCACACCAAGACCTTTACTCACACCAATTCCTTTACTACAACTAAGACCTTTACTCACACCAAGACCTTTACTCACACCAAGACCTTTACTCACACCAAGACCTTTACTCACACCAAGACCTTTACTCACACCAAGACCTGTACTAATACCAAGACCTTTACACACACCAAGACCTTTACACACACCAAGACCTTTACTACACTAAGACCTTTACACACACAAGACCTTTACTCACACAAGACCTTTACTCACACCAAGACCTTTACTCACACCAAGACCTGTACTAATACCAAGACCTTTACTCACACCAAGACCTTTACTCACACCTCACACCAATACCTTTACTACTACTAAGACCTTTACTCACACCAAGACCTTTACTAATACTAAGACCTTTACACACACCAAGACCTTTACACACACCAAGCAGTTTACTAATACTAAGACCTTTACACACACCAAGACCTTTACACACAACAAGACCTTTACTCACACCAAGACCATTACTCACACCAAGACCTTTGCTCACACCAAGACCTTTACTCACACCAAGACCTTTACTCACACCAAGACCTTTACTTACACCAAGACCTTTACTCACACCAAGACCTGTACTAATACCAAGACCTTTACTCACACCAAGACCTTTACTCACACCAATTCCTTTACTACAACTAAGACCTTTACTCACACCAAGACCTTTACTCACACCAAGACTTTTACTCACACCAAGACCTTTACTCACACCTCACACCAATACCTTTACTAATACTAAGACCTTTGCTCACACCAAGACCTTTACTCACACCAATACCTTTACTCACACCAAGACCTTTACTAATACTAAGACCTTTACTCACACCAAGACCTGTACTAATACCAAGACCTTTACACACACCAAGACATTTACTCACACCTCACACCAATACCTTTACTAATACTAAGACCTTTGCTCACACCAAGACCTTTACTCACACCAAGACCTTTACTAATACTAAGAACTTTACACACACCAAGACCTTTACTCACACCTCACACCAAGACCTTTGCTCACACCAAGACCTTTACTCACACCAAGACCTTTACTCACACCAATTCCTTTACTACAACTAAGACCTTAACTCACACCAAGACCTTTACTAATACTAAGACCTTTACACACACAAAGACCTTTACACACACCAAGCAGTTTACTAATACTAAGACCTTTACACACACCAATACCTTTACACACACCAAGACCTTTACTCACACCAAGACCTTTACTCACACCAAGACCTTTACTCACACCAAGACCTTTACTAATACTAAGACCTTTACACACACCAAGACCTTTACACACACCAAGACCTTTACTAATACTAAGACCTTTACACACACCAAGACCTTTACACACACCAAGACCTAATGCTAAGACTTTACACACACAAGACCTTTACACACACAAGACCTTTACTCACACCAAGACCTTTACTAATACTAAGACCTTTACACACACCAAGACCTTTACACACACCAATACCTTTACTCACACCAAGACCTTTACTCACACCAAGACCTTTACTAATACTAAGACCTTTACACACACCAAGACCTTTACACACACCAAGCAGTTTACTAATACTAAGACCTTTACTCACACCAAGACCTGTACTCACACCAAGACCTTTACTCACACCAAGACCTTTACTCACACCAATTCCTTTACTACAACTAAGACCTTTACTCACACCAAGACCTTTACTAATACTAAGACCTTTACACACACCAAGACCTTTACACACACCAAGACCTTTACTCACACCTCACACCAAGACCATTACTCACACCAAGACCTTTGCTCACACCAAAACCTTTACTCACACCAAGACCTTTACTCACACCAAGACCTTTACTCACACCAAGACCTTTACTCACACCAAGACCTGTACTAATACCAAGACCTTTACTCACACCAATACCTTTACTCACACCAAGACCTTTACTCACACCAAGACCTTTACTAATACTAAGACCTTTACACACACCAAGACCTTTACACACACCAAGCAGTTTACTAATACTAAGACCTTTACTCACACCAAGACCTTTACTCACACCAAGACCTGTACTCACACCAAGACCTTTACTCACACCAAGACCTTTACTCACACCAAAACCTTTACAACCAAGACCTTTACTAACACCAAGACCTTTACTCACACCAAGACCTTTACTCACAAGACCTTTACTCACACACCAAGACCATTACTCACACCAAGACCTTTGCTCACACCAAAACCTTTACTCACACCAAGACCTTTACTCACACCAAGACCTTTACTCACACCAAGACCTGTACTAATACCAAGACCTTTACTCACACCAAGACCTTTACTCACACCAATTCCTTTACTACAACTAAGACCTTTACACACACCAAGACCTTTACTAACACTAAGACCTTTACACACACCAAGACCTTTACTCACACAAGACCTTTACTCACACTAAGACCTTTACTCACACCAAGACCTTTACTCACACCAAGACCTTTACTCACACTAAGACCTTTACTCACACCAAGACCTTTACTCACACCAAGACCTTTACTACACAAGACCTTTACTACACAAGACCTTTACTCACACTAAGACCTTTACTCACACCTCACTAAGACCTTTACTCACACCAAGACCTTTACTCACACCAAGACCTTTACTCACACCAAGACCTTTACTCACACAAGACCTTTACTCACACTAAGACCTTTACTCACACCAAGACCTTTAATACTCAAGACCTTTACTCAACCAAGACCTTTACTCACACCAATTCCTTTACTACAACTAAGACCTTTACTCTCACAAGACCACTAATACTAAGACCTTTACTACAAGACACTAAGACCTTTACACACACCAAGACCTTTACTCACACCAAGACCTTTACTCACACCAAGACCTTTACTAATACTAAGACCTTTACACACACCAAGACCTTTACACACACACCAAGACCTTACTCACACCAAGACCTTTACTCACACCAAGACCTTTACTCACACCAAGACCTTTACTAATACCAAGACCTTTACTCACACCAAGACCTTTACTCACACCAATTCCTTTACTACAACTAAGACCTTTACTCACACCAAGACCTTTACTAATACACTAAGACCTTTACTCACACCAAGACCTTTACACACACCAAGACCTTTACTAATACTAAGACCTTTACACACACCAAGACCTTTACACACAAAGACCTTTACTCACACCAAGACCTTTACTCACACCAAGACCTTTACTCACACTAAGACCTTTACTCACACCAAGACCTTTACTCACACCAAGACCTTTACTTACACCAAGACCTTTACTCACACAAGACCTTACTCACCAAGACCTTTACTCACACCAAGACCTTTACTCACACCAAGACCTTTACTACAACTAAGACCTTTACTCACACCAAGACCTTTACTCACACTAAGACCTTTACTCACACCAAGACCTTTACTCACACCAAGACCTTTACTAACACTAAGACCTTTACTTATTCACACAAGACTTTACACACAAGACCTTTACTCACACCAAGACCTTTACTACACTAAGACCTTTACTCACACCAAGACCTTTACTCACACCAAGACCTTTACTCACACCAAGACCTTACTAATACCAAGACCTTTACTCACACCAAGACCTTTACTCACACCAATTCCTTTACTACAACTAAGACCTTTACTCACACCAAGACCTTTACTAATACTAAGACCTTTACACACACCAAGACCTTTACACACACAAGACCTTTACTAATACTAAGACCTTTACACACACCAAGACCTTTACACACACCAAGACCTTTACTCACACTAAGACCATTTACTCACACCAAGACCTTTACTCACACCAAGACCTTTACTCACACCAAGACCTTTACTCACACCAAGACCTTTACTTACACCAAGACCTTTACTCACACCAAGACCTTACTAATACCAAGACCTTTACTCACACCAAGACCTTTACTCACACCAAGACCTTTACTAATACTAAGACCTTTACTCACACCAAGACCTTTACTCACACCAAGACCTTTACTCACACCAAGACCTTTACTAATACTAAGACCTTTACTCACACAAGACCTTACTCACACACCAAGACCTTACTCACACCAAGACCTTTACTCACACACAAGACCTTTACTAATACTAAGACCTTTGCTCACACCAAGACCTTTACTCACACCAAGACCTTTAAGACTTTTACTAATACTAAGACCTTTACTCACACCAAGACCTTTACTCACACCAAGACCTTTACTCATACTACCTTTACTCACACCAAGACCTTTACTCACACCAATTCCTTTACTACAACTAAGACCTTTACTCACACCAAGACCTTTACTAATACTAAGACCTTTACACACACAAGACCTTTACACACACCAAGACCTTTACTAATACTAAGACCTTTACACACACCAAGACCTTTACACACACTAAGACCTTTACTAAGACTTTACACACCAAGACCTTTACTACACTAAGACCTTTACACACTAAGACCTTTACTCACACCAAGACCTTTACTCACACCAAGACCTTTACTCACACCAAGACCTTTACTCACACCAAGACCTTTACTCACACTAAGACCTTTACTCACACTAAGACCTTTACTCACACCAAGACCTTTACTCACACTAAGACCTTTACTCACACACACTCACAAAGACCTTTACTCACACCAAGACCTTTACTAATACTAAGACCTTTACACACACCAAGACCTTTACACACACACAAGACCTTTACTCACACACAAGACCTTTACTCACACCAAGACCTTTACTCACACTAAGACCTTTACTCACACTAAGACCTTTACTCACACCAAGACCTTTACTAATACCAAGACCTTTACTCACACCAAGACCTTTACTCACACCAAGACCTTTACTACACACTAAGACCTTTACTCACACCAAGACCTTTACTAATACTAAGACCTTTACACACACCAAGACCTTTACACACACCAAGCAGTTTACTAATACTAAGACCTTTACACACACCAAGACCTTTACACACACCAAGACCTTTACTCACACTAAGACCTTTACTCACACCAAGACCTTTACTCACACCAATTCCTTTACTACAACTAAGACCTTTACTCACACCAAGACCTTTACTAATACTAAGACCTTTACTCACACAAGACCTTTACTCACACTAAGACCTTTACTCACACCAAGACCTTTACTCATACTAAGACCTTTACTCACACCAAGACCTTTACTCACTACACTAAGACCTTTACTCACACCAAGACCTTTACTAATACTAAGACCTTTACACACACAAAGACCTTTACTCACACCAAGACCTTTACTAATACTAAGACCTTTACACACCAAGACCTTTACACACACCAAGACCTTTACTCACACACACCAAGACCATTACTCAAGACCTTTACTCACACCAAGACCTTTACTCACACCAAGACCTTTACTCACACCAAGACCTTTACTCACACCAAGACCTGTACTAATACTAAGACCTTTACACACAAGACCTTTACTCACACCAAGACCTTTACTACATACTAAGACCTTTACACACACAAGACCTTTACTAATACTAAGACCTTTACACACACCAAGACCTTTACACACACAAGACCTTTTACTCACACCAAGACCTTTACTCACACTAAGACCTTTACTAACACTAAGACCTTTACTCACACCAAGACCTTTACTCACACCAAGACCTTTACTACACCAAGACCTTTACTCACACTAAGACCTTTACTCACACAAAGACCTTTACTAAACTAAGACCTTTACTCACACAAGACCTTTACTCTAAGACCTTTACACACACAAGACCTTTACTCACACTAAGACCTTTACTAACACTAAGACCTTTACTACACACACCAAGACCTTTACTCACACACAAGACCTTTACTCACACAAGACCTTTACTCACACTAAGACCTTTACTCACACAAGACCTTTACTCACACCAAGACCTTTACTCACACTAAGACCTTTACTCACACCAAGACCTTTACTAATACTAAGACCTTTACTCACACAAGACCTTTACTCACACCAAGACCTTTACTCACACTAAGACCTTTACTCACACCAAGACCTTTACTAATACTAAGACCTTTACTCACACAAGACCTTTACACACACAAGACCTTTACACCAAGACCTTTACTCACACCAAGACCTTTACTCACACTAAGACCTTTACTCACACCAAGACCTTTACTCACACCAAGACCTTTACTCACACTAAGACCTTTACTCACACTAAGACCTTTACTCACACTAAGACCTTTACTCACACTAAGACCTTTACTAACACTAAGACCTTTACACACAAGACCTTTACTCAAGACCTTTACTCACACTAAGACCTTTACACTCAAGACCTTTACTCACACCAAGACCTTTACTCACACTAAGACCTTTACTCACACTAAGACCTTTACTCACACTAAGACCTTTACTCACACTAAGACCTTTACTCACACTAAGACCTTTACTAATACCAAGACCTTTACTCACACCAAGACCTTTACTCACACACTAGACTCACTACAACTAAGACCTTTACACACACTAAGACCTTTACTAATACTAAGACCTTTACACACACCAAGACCTTTACACACACTAAGACCTTTACTCACACTAAGACCTTTACTCACACTAAGACCTTTACTAATACACTAAGACCTTTACTTTAACACTAAGACCTTTACACACACTAAGACCTTTACTACACAAGACCTTTACTCACACCAAGACCTTTACTCACACCAAGACCTTTACTCACACCAAGACCTTACTAATACTAAGACCTTTACTCACACCAAGACCTTTACACCAAGACCTTTACACCAAGACCTTTACTACAACTAAGACCTTTACTCACACTAAGACCTTTACTAATACTAAGACCTTTACACACACAAGACCTTTACACACACTAAGACAGTTTACTAATACTAAGACCTTTACACACACCAAGACCTTTACACACACCAAGACCTTTACTCACACTAAGACCATTACTCACACCAAGACCTTTGCTCACACTAAGACTTTTACTCACACTAAGACCTTTACTCACACTAAGACACTTACACCAAGACCTTTACTCACACTAAGACCTGTACTAATACCAAGACCTTTACTCACACCAAGACCTTTACTCACACTAAGACCTTTACTACAACTAAGACCTTTACTCACACCAAGACCTTTACTCACACCAAGACCTTTACTCACACCAAGACCTTTACTCACACCTCACACCAATACCTTTACTAATACTAAGACCTTTGCTCACACCAAGACCTTTACTCACACCAATACCTTTACTCACACCAAGACCTTTACTAATACTAAGACCTTTACTCACACCAAGACATTTACTCACACCTCACACCAAGACCATTACTCACACCAAGACATTTACTCACACCTCACACCAATACCTTTACTAATACTAAGACCTTTGCTCACACCAAGACCTTTACTCACACCAAGACCTTTACTAATACTAAGAACTTTACACACACCAAGACCTTTACTCACACCTCACACCAAGACCTTTGCTCACACCAAGACCTTTACTCACACCAAGACCTTTACTCACACCAATTCCTTTACTACAACTAAGACCTTAACTCACACCAAGACCTTTACTAATACTAAGACCTTTACACACACAAGACCTTTACACACACCAAGAGTTTACTAATACTAAGACCTTTACACACTAAGACCTTTACACACACCAAGACTAAGACTTTACTCACACTAAGACCTTTACTCACACTAAGACCTTTACTAATACTAAGACCTTTACACACACTAAGACCTTTACACACACCAAGACCTTTACTCACACTCAAGACCTTTACTCACACTAAGACCTTTACTCACACTAAGACCTTTACTCACACTAAGACCTTTACTCACACTAAGACCTTTACTCACACTAAGACCTTTACTCACACTAAGACTTTACTCACACTAAGACTTTTTACTACACACTAAGACCTTTACTCACACCAAGACCTTTACTACTACTAAGACCTTTACACACACTAAGACCTTTACTACACACTAAGACCTTTACTCACACTCACACTAAGACCTTTACTCACACTAAGACTTTACTCACACTAAGACCTTTACTCACACTAAGACCTTTACTCACACTAAGACCTGTACTAATACTAAGACCTTTACTCACACCAAGACCTTTACTCACACTAAGACTTCCTTTACTACAACTAAGACCTTTACTCACACTAAGACCTTTACTAATACTAAGACCTTTACACACACTAAGACCTTTACACACACTAAGAGTTTACTAATACTAAGACTTTACACACACTAAGACCTTTACACACACTAAGACCTTTACTCACACTAAGACCTTTACTTCACACTAAGACCTTTACTCACACAAGACCTTTACATACTAAGACTTTACTCACACTAAGACCTTTACTACACTAAGACCTTTACTCACACTAAGACCTTTACTCACACTAAGACCTTTACTCACACTAAGACCTGTACTAATACTAAGACCTTTACTCACACTAAGACCTTTACTCACACTAAGACCTTTTACTACACTAAGACTCTTAACTCACACTAAGACCTTTACTAATACTAAGACCTTTACACACACAAAGACCTTTACTCACACCAAGACCTTTACTAATACTAAGACCTTTACACACACAAGACCTTTACACACTAAGACCTTTACTCACACCTCACACAAGACCATTACTCACACCAAGACCTTTGCTCACACTAAAACCTTTACTCACACTAAGACCTTTACTCACACTAAGACCTTTACTCACACTAAGACCTTACTAATACTAAGACCTTTACTCACACTAAGACCTTTACTCACACCAAGACCTTTACTACAACTAAGACCTTTACTACACACTAAGACCTTTACTAATACTAAGACCTTTACACACACTAAGACCTTTACACACACCAAGACCTTTACTCACACTAAGACCTTTACTCACACCAAGACCTTTACTCACACTAAGACCTTTACTAATACTAAGACCTTTACACACACTAAGACCTTTACTCACACTAAGACCTTTACTCACACTAAGACCTTTACTCACACTAAGACCTTTACTCACACTAAGACCTTTACTCACACACACTAAGACCTTTACTCACACTAAGACCTTTACTCACACTAAGACCTTTACTCACACCTCACACTAAGACCTTTACTCACACTAAGACCTTTACTAATACTAAGACCTTTACACACACAAGACCTTTACACACACAAGACCTTTACTCACACTAAGACCTTTACTCACACTAAGACCTTTGCTCACACTAAGACCTTTACTCACACTAAGACCTTTACTCACACCAAGACCTTTACTTACACCAAGACCTTTACTCACACCAAGACCTTACTACTAATACTAAGACCTTTACTCACACTAAGACCTTTACTCACACCAATTCCTTTACTACAACTAAGACCTTTACTCACACCAAGACCTTTACTCACACTAAGACCTTTTACTCACACTAAGACCTTTACTCACACTCACACTAAGACCTTTACTAATACTAAGACCTTTACTCACACTAAGACCTTTACTCACACCAAGACCTTTACTCACACAAGACCTTTACTAATACTAAGACCTTTACTCACACCAAGACATTTACTCACACCTCACACTAAGACCATTACTCACACTAAGACATTTACTCACACCTCACACTAAGACCTTTACTAATACTAAGACCTTTACACACACCAAGACCTTTACTCACACTAAGACCTTTACTAATACTAAGAACTTTACACACACAAGACCTTTACACACACTAAGACCTTTACTCACACTCACACTAAGACCTTTACTCACACTAAGACCTTTACTCACACTAAGACCTTTACTCACACCAAGACCTGTACTAATACTAAGACCTTTACTCACACCAAGACATTTACTCACACTAATTCCTTTACTACAACTAAGACCTTAACTCACACTAAGACCTTTATAATACTAAGACCTTTACACACACAAAGACCTTTACACACACCAAGACAGTTTACTAATACTAAGACCTTTACACACACTAAGACCTTTACACACACCAAGACCTTTACTCACACCAAGACTTTACTCACACTAAGACCTTTGCTCACACCAAGACCTTTACTCACACTAAGACCTTTACTCACACTAAGACCTTTACTTACACTAAGACCTTTACTCAACTAAGACCTTTACTAATACCAAGACCTTTACTCACACCAAGACCTTTACTCACACCAATTCCTTTACTACAACTAAGACCTTTACTCACACCAAGACCTTTACTCACACCAAGACTTTTACTCACACCAAGACCTTTACTCACACCTCACACCAATACCTTTACTAATACTAAGACCTTTGCTCACACCAAGACCTTTACTCACACCAATACCTTTACTCACACCAAGACCTTTACTAATACTAAGACCTTTACTCACACCAAGACATTTACTCACACCTCACACCAAGACCATTACTCACACCAAGACATTTACTCACACCTCACACCAATACCTTTACTAATACTAAGACCTTTGCTCACACCAAGACCTTTACTCACACCAAGACCTTTACTAATACTAAGAACTTTACACACACCAAGACCTTTACTCACACCTCACACCAAGACCTTTGCTCACACCAAGACCTTTACTCACACTAAGACCTTACTAATACCAAGACCTTTACTCACACCAAGACCTTTACTCACACCAAGACCTTTACTACAACTAAGACCTTACTCACACTAAGACCTTTACTAATACTAAGACCTTTACACACACAAGACCTTTACACACACCAAGAGTTTACTAATACTAAGACCTTTACACACACAAGACCTTTACACACACCAAGACCTTTACTCACACTAAGACCATTACTCACACCAAGACCTTTACTAATACTAAGACCTTTACACACACCAAGACCTTTACACACACCAAGACCTTTACTCACACTAAGACCATTACTCACACAAGACCTTTACTCACACCAAGACCTTTACTCACACACAAGACCTTTACTCACACTAAGACCTTTACTCACACTAAGACCTTTACTCACACCAAGACCTTTACTAATACTAAGACTTTACACACACTAAGACCTTTACACACACAAGACCTTTACTCACACCTCACACCAAGACCTTTGCTCACACCAAGACCTTTACTCACACCAAGACCTTTACTCACACCAAGACCTGTACTAATACCAAGACCTTTACTCACACCAAGACATTTACTCACACCAATTCCTTTACTACAACTAAGACCTTAACTCACACCAAGACCTTTACTAATACTAAGACCTTTACACACACAAAGACCTTTACACACACCAAGCAGTTTACTAATACTAAGACCTTTACACACACCAAGACCTTTACACACACCAAGACCTTTACTCACACCAAGACCATTACTCACACCAAGACCTTTACTCACACCAAGACCTTTGCTCACACCAAGACCTTTACTCACACCAAGACCTTTACTCACACCAAGACCTTTACTTACACCAAGACCTTTACTCACACCAAGACCTGTACTAATACCAAGACCTTTACTCACACCAAGACCTTTACTCACACCAATTCCTTTACTACAACTAAGACCTTTACTCACACCAAGACCTTTACTCACACCAAGACTTTTACTCACACCAAGACCTTTACTCACACCTCACACCAATACCTTTACTAATACTAAGACCTTTGCTCACACCAAGACCTTTACTCACACCAATACCTTTACTCACACCAAGACCTTTACTAATACTAAGACCTTTACTCACACCAAGACATTTACTCACACCTCACACCAAGACCATTACTCACACCAAGACATTTACTCACACCTCACACCAATACCTTTACTAATACTAAGACCTTTGCTCACACCAAGACCTTTACTCACACCAAGACCTTTACTAATACTAAGAACTTTACACACACCAAGACCTTTACTCACACCTCACACCAAGACCTTTGCTCACACCAAGACCTTTACTCACACCAAGACCTTTACTCACACCAAGACCTTTACTAATACCAAGACCTTTACACACACAAAGACCTTTACACACACCAAGCAGTTTACTAATACTAAGACCTTTACACACACCAATACCTTTACACACACCAAGACCTTTACTCACACCAAGACCTTTACTCACACCAAGACCTTTACTAATACTAACACCTTTACACACACCAAGACCTTTACACACACCAAGACCTTTACTCACACCAAGACCATTACTCACACCAAGACCTTTACTCACACCAAGACCTTTACTCACACCAAGACCTTTACTCACACCAAGACCTTTACTCACACCAAGACCTGTACTCACACCAAGACCTTTACTCACACCAATTCCTTTACTACAACTAAGACCTTTACTCACACCAAGACCTTTACTAATACTAAGACCTTTACACACACCAAGACCTTTACACACACCAAGACCTTTACTCACACCTCACACCAAGACCTTTGCTCACACCAAGACCTTTACTCACACCAAGACCTTTACTCACACCAAGACCTTTACTCACACCAAGACCTGTACTAATACCAAGACCTTTACTCACACCAATACCTTTACTCACACCAATTCCTTTACTACAACTAAGACCTTTACTCACACCAAGACCTTTACTAATACTAAGACCTTTACACACACCAAGACCTTTACACACACCAAGCAGTTTACTAATACTAAGACCTTTACACACACCAAGACCTTTACACACACCAAGACCTTTACTCACACTAAGACCTTTACTCACACCAAGACCTTTACTCACACCAATTCCTTTACTACAACTAAGACCTTTACTCACACCAAGACCTTTACTAATACTAAGACCTTTACTCACACCAAGACCTTTACTCACACCAAGACCTTTACTCACACCAAGACCTGTACTAATACCAAGACCTTTACTCACACCAAGACCTTTACTCACACCAATTCCTTTACTACAACTAAGACCTTAACTCACACCAAGACCTTTACTAATACTAAGACCTTTACACACACAAAGACCTTTACTCACACCAATACCTTTACTAATACTAAGACCTTTACACACACCAAGACCTTTACACACACCAAGACCTTTACTCACACCTCACACCAAGACCATTACTCACACCAAGACCTTTGCTCACACCAAAACCTTTACTCACACCAAGACCTTTACTCACACCAAGACCTTTACTCACACCAAGACCTGTACTAATACCAAGACCTTTACTCACACCAAGACCTTTACTCACACCAATTCCTTTACTACAACTAAGACCTTCACACACACCAAGACCTTTACTAATACTAAGACCTTTACACACACCAAGACCTTTACACACACCAAGACCTTTACTCACACCAAGACCTTTACTCACACCAAGACCTTTACTCACACTAAGACCTTTACTAATACTAAGACCTTTACACACACCAAGACCTTTACACACACCAAGAGCTTTACACACACCAAGACCTTTACTCACACCAAGACCTTTACTCACACCAAGACCTTTACTCACACCAAGACCTTTACTAATACTAAGACCTTTACTCACACCAAGACATTTACTCACACCTCACACTAAGACATTTACTCACACCAATACCTTTACTTGCACCAATACCTTTACTCACACCTCACACCAAGACCTTTACTCACACCAAGACCTTTACTAATACCAAGAACTTTACACACACCAAGACCTTTACACACACCAAGACCTTTACTCACACCTCACACCAAGACCTTTGCTCACACCAAGACCTTTACTCACACCAAGACCTTTACTCACACCAAGACCTGTACTAATACCAAGACCTTTACTCACACCAAGACATTTACTCACACCAATTCCTTTACTACAACTAAGACCTTTACTCACACCAAGACCTTTACTAATACTAAGACCTTTACACACACCAAGACCTTTACACACACCAAGCAGTTTACTAATACTAAGACCTTTACACACACCAAGACCTTTACACACACCAAGACCTTTACTCACACCAAGACCTTTACTAATACTAAGACCTTTACTCACACCAAGACCTTTACTCACACCAATTCCTTTACTACAACTAAGACCTTTACTCACACCAAGACCTTTACTAATACTAAGACCTTTACACACACAAAGACCTTTACACACACCAAGCAGTTTACTAATACCAAGACCTTTACTCACACCAATACCTTTACTCACACCAATTCCTTTACTACAACTAAGACCTTTACTCACACCAAGACCTTTACTAATACTAAGACCTTTACACACACCAAGACCTTTACACACACCAAGCAGTTTACTAATACTAAGACCTTTACACACACCAAGACCTTTACACACACCAAGACCTTTACTCACACCAAGACCTTTACTAATACTAAGACCTTTACTCACACCAAGACCTTTACTCACACCAATTCCTTTACTACAACTAAGACCTTTACTCACACCAAGACCTTTACTAATACTAAGACCTTTACACACACAAAGACCTTTACACACACCAAGCAGTTTACTAATACTAAGACCTTTACACACACCAATACCTTTACACACACCAAGACCTTTACTCACACCAAGACCTTTACTCACACCAAGACCTTTTCTAATACTAAGACCTTTACACACACCAAGACCTTTACACACACCAAGACCTTTACTCACACCTCACACCAAGACCATTACTCACACCAAGACCTTTGCTCACACCAAGACCTTTACTCACACCAAGACTTTTACTCACACCAAGACCTTTACTCACACCTCACACCAATACCTTTACTAATACTAAGACCTTTACTAATACTAAGACCTTTACTCACACCAAGACCTTTACTCAAACCAAGACCTTTACTCACACCAAGACCTTTACTCACACCAAGACCTTTACTCACACCAAGACCTTTACTCACACCAAAACCTTTACTAATACTTAGATCTTTACACCCCCCTTTCTGATACCTTACAGTCCCACTGTTTTCTTTACTTTGGGACGGATGGTTGCCTTTGTTCTCTCAATGCCCTTAAGAACTGATGTTCTTATGTTCCTTGTCCCGTCACTTCCCATTATAAGCCACATGTGACCTGGCCCAGGATCAGTTGTTATTTGGCTTGCAGAGGGTCAGCAACCATAGTCTCAGTCTGTCTCATAACATCTCTGCCTTACCTCACCACACGCACACACGTAAACACACACTCCAGACGCACCCAAAAAACACACATGATCCTGTTTCTCCTCAACCGCCGTCACTTACACACTTAATTTAATTTCCATAGTAACAGGTTTCCTGCAAGCATCAAGTCCCTGAAACCCAATAATAACATGTCACGTTTCAAATTATAACTGCAAATAAATGATCCCCCTCCTCAACTCCCAGACCCCTAATGGGTCATGGTTTTCTTCTCCAGCTGTAACAAACTCCATTCATTGGCCCCTCTGACTAATGACTCTCTTGTATAACTTTCTTCCCTGGGCACCATGTCCCTGACCCCTGGTGGCCTCCAGTCTAAAGTCATCAGAGACGTGTCCATGTCCCCAGGGCCTACAGCATGTGCAAGGTTACTGTCTCTATATGCAGAAACAGGTCATCCCCCTCTGGCAGGCTGACAGGGCATGGCTGGTAGTTCTGGAAGCCAGACAAACCAACGGCGCCCACAGACAGTGATGCAGAGATCAAGTCTGGCGCACACACATCTCTGGCACACGCATCTGCCATCCATCCACGCTGGTAAGGCAGGGCAGCAGAGCCAAGTAGATCCTGATCCCCCTTTCCCCCCTCCCTGAGTGAGGTAAGATATCTGACCCCACCACACCCTAAAAAACATCTTAGCACTCATATGCCTCCAGGACGCCAGCAGCCCCCAGATGGAGAGAAAAGGAGAGGGGGACAGAAGGAGAGAGAGAGTAGGGGGAAGAGACAGAAGGAGAGAGAGAGTAGGGGGAAGAGACAGAAGGAGAAAGAAGGAGAGACAAATGGAGAGAGAGAGTAGGGGGAAGAGAGAAGGAGAAAGAAGGAGAGACCGATGGAGAGACAGAAGGAGAGAGAAGGAGAGACAGAAGGAGAGAGAGAGTAGGGGGAAGAGGCAGAAGGAGAGAGAAGGAGAGACAGAAGGAGAGACAAGGAGAGAGAGAAGGAGAGAGAATGAGAGAGAAGGAGAGACAGAAGGAGAGAGAGAAGGAGACAGAAGGAGAGAGAGAAGGAGAGACAGAAGGAGAGACAGAAGTAGAGACAGAAGGAGAGACAGAAGGAGACAGAAGGAGAGACAGAAGGAGTGACAGAAGGAGAGAGAGAGTAGGAGGGAGAGAGAAAGGTAGCCGCCCTGCTTCATCTGGTAGTGTTTTGCTTGACTGCCTCACCACTCTCTACCTCCCCTTCACTGCTTTCCTCATTAGTGTCTCTCTGTCTCTCCCCATGTGTGTGGGGCTGGAGGTTGGCTGGAGCAGGGGGACCGCAGGGCCAGGCTATGGGGGGAAATAGAGGCCTGAGGCGGGTTAATTTGGCCAGCTGTGAGCCCTCAAACGTCCAACACTTGATCAGGTGAGGAAAGGAGCAGGCCAAGCCAGTATCCCTGACTGGCCTGCTTTCCCGGACTGGCCTGCTTTCCCGTACTGGCCTGCTTTCCCGGACTGGCCTGCTATCCCGAACTGGCCTGCTATCCCGAACTGGCCTGCTATCCCGGACTGGCCTGCTATCCCTGACCTGCTCTCTCTCAAAATAGCCCCCCTCGGTCCCCCTTTTCAATTGGGAGCCCTGAAGTGAAAGGACTTGAGAGATGAGTGAAGGCATGAGTGTCATTTCCATTCACCAACCAGTTGCCATGAGGGGAAAAAGGCAAAGAGATGAGGCCATTATAGATAATTGAGACAATACCAATATGGTTTGGAATACTGTAAGGAGCTTATGCTGTATATGTGTTCACATCCACTTCTTTCTGATCATCAATCCACTGGGATTCTCTGCCTCTTACCCTGTTACGGGGGCTGAGTCACTGGCTTACTGGGGCTCTCTCATGCCGTCCCTGGGGGGGGTGCGTCACCTGGGTGGGTTGATTCACTGTTGTGGTCAGCCTGTCTGGGTTGGCGCCCCCCCCTTGGGTTGTGCCGTGGCGGAGATCTTTGTGGGCTATACTCGGCCTTGTCTCAGGATGGTAAGTTGGTGGTTGAAGATATCCCTCTAGTGGTGTGGGGGCTGTGCTTTGGCAAAGTGGGTGGGGTTATATCCTTCCTGTTTGGCCCTGTCCGGGGGTGTCCTCGGATGGGGCCACAGTGTCTCCTGACCCCTCCTGTCTCAGCCTCCAGTATTTATGCTGCAGTAGTTTATGTGTCGGGGGGCTAGGGTCAGTTTGTTATATCTGGAGTACTTCTCCTGTCCTATTCGGTGTCCTGTGTGAATCTAAGTGTGCGTTCTCTAATTCTCTCCTTCTCTCTTTCTTTCTCTCTCTCGGAGGACCTGAGCCCTAGGACCATGCCCCAGGACTACCTGACATGATGACTCCTTGCTGTCCCCAGTCCACCTGGCCATGCTGCTGCTCCAGTTTCAACTGGCCTGGGCCCTAGGACCATGTCCCAGGACTACCTGACATGATGACTCCTTGCTGTCCCCAGTCCACCTGGCCATGCTGCTGCTCCAGTTTCAACTGTTCTGCCTTACTATTAATATCTCTCTTTCTTTCTCTCTCTCGGAGGACCTGAGCCCTAGGACCGTGCCCCAGGACTACCTGACATGATGACTCCTTGCTGTCCCCAGTCCACCTGACTGTGCTGCTGCTCCAGTTTCAACTGTTCTGCCTTATTATTATTCGACCATGCTGGTCATTTATGAACATTTGAACATCTTGGTCATGTTCTGTTATAATCTCTACCCGGCACAGCCAGAAGAGGACTGGCCACCCCACATAGCCTGGTTCCTCTCTAGGTTTCTTCCTAGGTTTTGGCCTTTCTAGGGAGTTTTTCCTAGCCACCGTGCTTTTACACCTGCATTGTTTGCTGTTTGGGGTTTTAGGCTGGGTTTCTGTACAGCTGATGTACGAAGGGCTATATAAATAAATTTGATTTGATTTGATTTGATCAAGGGGATACATTTCATGAAGTGTCTGGTAGTGGTTAGGGCCTGATTTTGGACTGAGTTGGTGGCTCATCTTACCCATGAGTTTGGACCACTGTGCGGGGGGACGGAACAGTGGGTACTGTTTAGGGAACGTCTGGGGGCTCCAGTGACCCGTGAAGACAAGAATGTAGGAGGCAGGGCCTTTGGCTGTACACTCTGTCCCATTGGTCGGTATGGCGAAGGACAGGGTCAGCTTCAGGAGCACCACCAGCAGCTGCTGCAGCCAACCAAAGGACAGGAGCTCCGATGACATCATCTAATGTGGACACAGAGAGAAGTGTCAATCAAAAGTGTCCTCAACAGGAAAATAGTTAGGGCTTCTGACCACCTGGAATTGTGATACAGTGAATTATAAATGAAATAATCTGTCTGTAAACAATTGTTGGAAAAATTATTTGTGTCATGCACGAAGTAGATGTCCTAACCAACTATAGAGAGAGTACTTCCGGGTTGGAGCGAGCAGTCGCATACGCACTTCGGTCTGCAGGTAGTATAACTTTTCATTACATTTCATTACATTTCATTATAGTACAACGGTTTGATTTGTCTAATCTTAGCAATTTCTTCTTAGCTAGCTACATAGCCGTCTTTGTATCAAAGATAATTGCGTAATTATCGTATTTCGTCGTCCTAACGTAGCCTACACTGCTATCTGCCCAGCAGCTAGCCAGCTAGCTAACGTCCACGGTCTACCGTATAGCAGCACTGTAGTAACTATTACCCTCAACTGAACGACTTGATTAGTGTAGTGTTAGCTAGCTACATAGTTGTCTTTGCTGTCTTCGTATCCAAGATAATTGTGTAGTTTAGAGTGTGTAGTTTTAGAGTGATTATCTTAATTTACCGAGGTTAGCTAGCCAGCTATTTGTCGTCCTTAACGTAGGAGACACTGCTAGCTAGCCAACAGCTAGCCAACGTCTACCGAATAGAACTTAACAACCCGGTCGCATTCCGCCTCGCTCCACAGGTAGTATCACATTTTCATTTCATTTCATTACAGTACAACGGTTTGATTTGTTTGATCGTAGCTAGCTACATAGCTAGCTACATAGCCGTCTCTGTATCAAAGATAATTGTGTAGTCTAGAGCGATTTTCTAGGTTACCTAGCCAGCTATTGTCGTTCTTTTAACGCAACGTAACGTAATCAACACTGCTAGCTAGCCAGCTAGCCCCGAATCAACAACGCAGCCACTGCCAGCTAGCCTACAAAGTCAACAACGCAGCCACTGCCAGCTAGCCTACTTCAGCAGTACTGTATCATTTTTAATCATTTTAGTCAATAAGATTCTTGCTACGTAAGCTCAACTTTCTGAACATTCGAGACGTGTAGTCCACTTGTCATTCCAATCTCCTTTGCATTAGCGTAGCCTCTTCTGTAGCCTGTCAACTATGTGTCTGTCTATGCCTGTTCTCTCCTCTCTGCACAGACCATACAAACGCTCCACACCGCGTGGCCGCGGCCACCCTAATCTGGTGGTCCCAGCGCGCACGACCCACGTGGAGTTCCAGGTCTCCGGTAGCCTCTGGAACTGCCGATCTGCGGCCAACAAGGCAGAGTTCATCTCAGCCTATGCCTCCCTCCAGTCCCTCGACTTCTTGGCACTGACGGAAACATGGATCACCACAGATAACACTGCTACTCCTACTGCTCTCTCTTCGTCCGCCCACGTGTTCTCGCACACCCCGAGAGCTTCTGGTCAGCGGGGTGGTGGCACCGGATCCTCATCTCTCCCAAGTGGTCATTCTCTCTTTCTCCCCTTACCCATCTGTCTATCGCCTCCTTTGAATTCCATGCTGTCACAGTTACCAGCCCTTTCAAGCTTAACATCCTTATCATTTATCGCCCTCCAGGTTCCCTCGGAGAGTTCATCAATGAGCTTGATGCCTTGATAAGCTCCTTTCCTGAGGACGGCTCACCTCTCACAGTTCTGGGCGACTTTAACCTCCCCACGTCTACCTTTGACTCATTCCTCTCTGCCTCCTTCTTTCCACTCCTCTCCTCTTTTGACCTCTCCCTCTCACCTTCCCCCCTACTCACAAGGCAGGCAATACGCTCGACCTCATCTTTACTAGATGCTGTTCTTCCACTAACCTCATTGCAACTCCCCTCCAAGTCTCCGACCACTACCTTGTATCCTTTTCCCTCTCGCTCTCATCCAACACTTCCCACACTGCCCCTACTCGGATGGTATCGCGCCGTCCCAACCTTCGCTCTCTCTCCCCCGCTACTCTCTCCTCTTCCATCCTATCATCTCTTCCCTCTGCTCAAACCTTCTCCAACCTATCTCCTGATTCTGCCTCCTCAACCCTCCTCTCCTCCATTTCTGCATCCTTTGACTCTCTATGTCCCCTATCCTCCAGGCCGGCTCGGTCCTCCCCTCCCGCTCCGTGGCTCGACGACTCATTGCGAGCTCACAGAACAGGGCTACGGGCAGCCGAGCGGAAATGGAGGAAAACTCGCCTCCCTGCGGACCTGGCATCCTTTCACTCCCTCCTCTCTACATTTTCCTCTTCTGTCGCTGCTGCTAAAGCCACTTTCTACCACTCTAAATTCCAAGCATCTGCCTCTAACCCTAGGAAGCTCTTTGCCACCTTCTCCTCCCTCCTCCCCCCTCCTCCCTCTCTGCAGATGACTTCGTCAACCATTTTGAAAAGAAGGTCGACGACATCCGATCCTCGTTTGCTAAGTCAAACGACACCGCTGGTTCTGCTCACACTGCCCTACCCTGTGCTCTGACCTCTTTCTCCCCTCTCTCTCCAGATGAAATCTCGCGTCCGCCCAACAACCTGCCCGCTTGACCCTATCCCCTCCTCTCTTCTCCAGACCATTTCCGGAGACCTTCTCCCTTACCTCACCTCGCTCATCAACTCATCCCTGACCGCTGGCTACGTCCCTTCCGTCTTCAAGAGAGCGAGAGTTGCACCCCTTCTGAAAAAACCTACACTCGATCCCTCCGATGTCAACAACTACAGACCAGTATCCCTTCTTTCTTTTCTCTCCAAAACTCTTGAACGTGCCGTCCTTGGCCAGCTCTCCCGCTATCTCTCTCAGAATGACCTTCTTGATCCAAATCAGTCAGGTTTCAAGACTAGTCATTCAACTGAGACTGCTCTTCTCTGTATCACGGAGGCGCTCCGCACTGCTAAAGCTAACTCTCTCTCCTCTGCTCTCATCCTTCTAGACCTATCGGCTGCCTTCGATACTGTGAACCATCAGATCCTCCTCTCCACCCTCTCCGAGTTGGGCATCTCCGGCGCGGCCCACGCTTGGATTGCGTCCTACCTGACAGGTCGCTCCTACCAGGTGGCGTGGCGAGAATCAGTCTCCTCACCACGTGCTCTCACCACTGGTGTCCCCCAGGGCTCTGTTCTAGGCCCTCTCCTATTCTCGCTATACACCAAGTCACTTGGCTCTGTCATAACCTCACATGGTCTCTCCTATCATTGCTATGCAGACGACACACAATTAATCTTCTCCTTTCCCCCTTCTGATGACCAGGTGGCGAATCGCATCTCTGCATGTCTGGCAGACATATCAGTGTGGATGACGGATCACCACCTCAAGCTGAACCTCGGCAAGACGGAGCTGCTCTTCCTCCCGGGAAGGACTGCCCGTTCCATGATCTCGCCATCACGGTTGACAACTCCACTGTGTCCTCCTCCCAGAGCGCTAAGAACCTTGGCGTGATCCTGGACAACACCCTGTCGTTCTCAACTAACATCAAGGCGGTGGTCCGTTCCTGTAGGTTCATGCTCTACAACATCCGCAGAGTACGACCCTGCCTCACACAGGAAGCGGCGCAGGTCCTAATCCAGGCACTTGTCATCTCCCGTCTGGATTACTGCAACTCGCTATTGGCTGGGCTCCCTGCCTGTGCCATTAAACCCCTACAACTCATCCAGAACGCCGCAGCCCGTCTGGTGTTCAACCTTCCCAAGTTCTCTCACGTCACCCCGCTCCTCCGCTCTCTCCACTGGCTTCCAGTTGAAGCTCGCATCCGCTACAAGACCATGGTGCTTGCCTACGGAGCTGTGAGGGGAACGGCACCTCAGTACCTCCAGGCTCTGATCAGGCCCTACACCCAAACAAGGGCACTGCGTTCATCCACCTCTGGCCTGCTTGCCTCCCTACCACTGAGGAAGTACAGTTCCCGCTCAGCCCAGTCAAAACTGTTCGCTGCTCTGGCCCCCCAATGGTGGAACAAACTCCCTCACGACGCCAGGACAGCGGAGTCAATCACCACCTTCCGGAGACACCTGAAACCCCACCTCTTTAAGGAATACCTAGGATAGGATAAAGTAATCCTTCTCATCCCCCCCTTAAAAGATTTAGATGCACTATTGTAAAGTGGCTGCTCCACTGGATGTCATAAGGTGAATGCACCAATTTGTATGTCGCTCTGGATAAGAGCGTCTGCTAAATGACTTAAATGTAAATGTATAGTTTGTTAACAAGAAATTTGTGGAGTGGTTGAAAAACAAGTTTTAATGACTCCAACCTCAGTGTAAGTAAACTTCGACTTCAACTGTACTATACTGCGCGTGCGTGCGTGCGTGCATGCATGCATGTGAGAGAGAGAGAGGAGAGAGAAAATGTGTGAGAATGTGAATGTGTATGTGCCCCAGTTCTCTGTACTTTTGCCATTGTCCAGCACAGCTTTAGTGCACAGGGCTACTCTCAACAGCACCACATTTGTTATATTTGCACCAAATTTAAAAGTCAGTTAAGAACAAATTGTTATTTACAATGATTACCTATCCCGGCCAAACCCTAAACCGGACGACGCCAAATTGTGCGGCGCCCTATAGGTCTCCCAATCCCTGCCTGTTGTGATTCAGCCTGGAATCTAACCAGGGTCTGAACTAGGCCCATCTCCCGGCTAGCCGAAGATGTCCATCAGCCAATTCTTGGGCTACAATACCTCTTTTGGCAATTGGCCTGGACCCGTTACTGGCGACACGGAGCCCCGCCGATCCATCAAGACTGGTCTGCCGACTTAACAGTCCGAGGGGGTTTCAACAGGCTCGTCCGTTGCGACGTTCCCCGGAAGCCCATCTGCTAGCCCCGGCTCAATAGCTGTCTGAATCGTCGTGTCTCCAGCTCGCCTAGCTACTCACTGGACCCTATGATCACACGGCTACACATGCCTCTCCTTAATGTCAATATGCCTTGTCTATTGCTGTTATGGATAGTGATTATTGTCTTATTTGACTGTAGAGGTTCGAGCCCTGCTCAATATGCCTTAGCTAGCCTTTTTGTTCCACCCCCCACACATGCAGTGACCTCACCTGGCTTAAACGGTGCCTCTAGAGACAAAACTTCTCTCATCGTCACTCAATGCCTAGGTTTTCCTCCACTGTACTCACATCCTACCATACCCTTGTCTGTACATTATGCCTTGAATCTATTCTTTCTCGCCCAGAAACCTGCTCCTTTTACTCTCTGTTCCGAACGCACTAGACGACCAGTTCTTTTAGCCTTTAGCCGTAGTCTTATTCTACTCCTCCTCTGTTCCTCTGGTGATGTAGAGGTTAACCCAGGCCGTGCAGCCCCCAGAATCACTCCCATTCCTCAGGCGCTCTCATTTAACATTAGAAGCCTCCTCCCTAAGTTTCTTTTATTCACTGCTTTAGCACACTTCGCCAACCCGGATGTCCTAGCCGTATCTGAATCCTGGTTTAGGAAGGCCACCAAAAATCCTGAAATTTCCATCCCTAACTATAACATTTTCCGGCAAGATAGAACTGCCAAAGGGGGTGGAGTTGCAATCTACTGCAGAGACAGCCTGCAGAGTTCTGTCGTACTTTCCAGGTCTATGCCCAAACAGTTCGAGCTTCTAATTTAAAAAATAATCTCTCCAGAAACAAGTCTCTCACTGTTGCTGCTTGTTATAGACCACCTTCAGCTCCCAGCTGTGCCCTGGAAGGTACGGTGTGAATTGATTGTCCCCCATTTATCTTCAAAGTTCGTACCGTTAGGTACTGTTTGTATTGTTAGGTGACCCAACTGTTAGGTGACCTAAAAAATGTAGAACTTAGAACAGACATAGCCCTTGGTTCACCCCAGACTTGACTGCCCTTGATCAGCACAATAACACATCCTGTGGCATTCTGCATTAGCATCGAATAGCCCCCGTGATATGCAACTTTTCAGGGAAGTCAGGAAGCAATATACTCAGTCAGTTAGGAAAACTAAGGCTAGCTTTTTTTTAACGTTTTGGGACACTAAAGTCCATGGAGAATAAGAGCACCTCCTCCCAGCTGTACACTGCAATGAGGATAGGAAACATTGTCACCACCGATAAATCTACGATAATCGATCATTTCAATAAGCATTTTTCTACGGCTGGCCATGCTTTCCACCTGGCTACCCCTACCCCGGCTTACATCTCATGACCCCCTTCAGCAACTTGCCCAAGCCCCCCCCCCCCCCCCTCCGAATCTCCTTCACCCAAATCCAAATCCAGATAGCTGATGTTCTGAAAGAGCAGCGAAATCTGGATACCTACAAAGCAGCTGTGCTAGACAATCTGGACCCTCTCTTTCTAAAACTATCCACCGGAATTGTTGCAACCACTATAACTAGTCTATTCAACCTCTCTTTCACATTGTCTGAGATCCTCAAAGATTGCCGCGGTCATCCCCCTCTTCAACAGACCCAAACTGTTATAGACCTATATCCATCCTCTCTGCCTTTCTAAAATCTTTGAAAGCCAAGTCAACAAACAGATCACCGACCATTTCGAATCCCACCGTACCTTCTCCACTATGTAATCTGGTTTCCGAGCTGGTCATGGGTGCACCTCAGCCACGCTCAAGGTCCAAAACAATATAACCGCCATCGATAAAAGACAGTACTGTGCAGCCGTCTTCATCGACCTGGCCAAGGCTTTCGACTCTGTCAATCACCACATTCTTAACGGCAGACTCAATAGCCTTGGCTTCTCAATTGACTGCCTCGCCTGGTTCACCAACTACTTCCCAGATAGAGTTCAGTGTGTCAAATCGGAGGGCCTGTTGTCCGGACCTCTGGCAGTCTCTATGGGGATGCCACAGGGTTCAATTCTCAGGCCGACTCTTTTCTCTGTATACATCAATGATGTCGCTCTTGCTGCTGGTGATTCTCTGATCCACCTCTACGCAGACGACACCATTCTGTATACATCTGGCCCTTCTTTGGACACTGTGCTAACAAACCTCCAAACACGCTTCAATGCCATACAAGACTCCTTCCGTGGCCTCCAACTGCTTTTAAATGCTAGTAAAACTAAGTGCATGCTCTTCAACCGATTGCTGCCCGCACCCTCCCTTACCGACTAGCATCACTACTCTGGACGGTTCTGACCTAGAATATGTGGACAACTACAAATACCTAGGTGTCTGGTTAGACAGTAGACTATCCTTCTAGACTCACATTAAGACTCACATCTCCAATCCAAAATTAAATCTAGAATTCCAATTTCGCAACCAAGCCTCCTTCACTCATGCTGCCAAACACACCCTCATAAAACTGACTATCCTACCGATCCTTCACTTCGGCGATGTCATTTACAAAATAGCCTCCAACACTCTACTCAGCAAACTGGATGTAGTCTATCACAGTGCCATCGGTTTTGTCACCAAAGCCCCATATACTACCCACCACTGCAACCTGTATGCTCTTGTTGGCTGGCCCTCAATACATATTCGTCGCCAAGCCCACTGGCTCCAGGTCATCTATTAGTCTTTGCTAGGTAAAGCCCTGCCTTATCCCAGCTCACTGGTCACCATAGCAACACCCACCCCCGTAGCACTCGCTCCAGCAGGTATATTTCAACGGTCATCCCCAAAGCCAACACTTCCTTTGGACACCTTTCCTTCCAGTTCTCTGCTGCCAATGACTGGAACGATTTGCAAAAATCACTGAAGCTAGAGTCTTATATCTCCCTCTATAACTTTAAGGATCAGCTGTCAGAGCAGCTTACCGATCACTGTACCTGTACTCAGCCAATCTGTAAATAGCACAACCAACTACCTCATCCCCATATTGTTACTTATCCTCTTGCTCTTTTGCACCCCAGTATCTCTACTTGCACATCATCATCTGCACATCTATCACTCCAGTGTTAATGCTAAATTGTAATTTTTTCACCTCCATGGCCTATTTATTGCCTTGCCTCCCGACTCTTCTACATTTGCACACACTGTACATAGATTTTTCTATTGTGTTATTGACTGCACGTTTGTTTATGTGTAACTGTGTTGTTGTTTTTGTCGCACTGCTTTGCTTTATCTTGGCCAGGTCGCAGTTGTAAATGAGAACTTGTTCTCAACTGGCCTACCTGGTTAGATAAAGGTGAAATAAAATAATAATAATGTGTGTGGCTAATATGGCCAGTCCCTCCTCCCTGCAGTATTGGAACAGCAGAGCTGCAGCCGCTGAGATGATCAGATGACAGAACTGTGCGATCAAAGCAGGTTCCTCTCTGCTTCCATACTCATGGTATTTTTAAGGTTGCCTGTTAAACTTTGCGGTCCATAATATACGTTTAGAGGGGAATGGGTAACATGCTGACATATATGGCTGCAAACAGTGACCTGTCGCTGGAGCCTATTGGTGATACACCATGAGAAGAAAAGTAGAGGTTTGGAGCAGCCTAAATTAGAGGTAACATTATCTGGCACTAGAAATAGGCTTCAGGGACAATGTGTTGTATGATGGGTTTGTGTGTTGGCTCATTTTAACTGTCTGCATTCTGTGCTTGCCAGCTGTTTAGGGGCTCAGATAACCTATAGAAACATCACACACCATGCAGATAGGTTAACCTATAGAAACATCACATACCATGCAGATAGGTTAACCTATAGAAACATCACATACCATGCAGATAGGTTAACCTATAGAAACATCACGTACCATGCAGATATGTTAACCTATAGAAACATCACATACCATGCAGATAGGTTAACCTATAGACACATCACGTACCATGCAGATATGTTAACCTATAGAAACATCACATACCATGCAGATAGGTTAACCTATAGAAACATCACATACCATGCAGATATGTTAACCTATAGACACATCACGTACCATGCAGATATGTTAACCTATAGAAACATCACATACCATGCAGATAGGTTAACCTATAGAAACATCACATACCATGCAGATATGTTAACCTATAGAAACATCACATACCATGCAGATAGGTTAACCTATAGAAACATCACATACCATGCAGATATGTTAACCTATAGAAACATCACATACCATGCAGATATGTTAACATATAGAAATATCACATACCATGCAACAACCTTTCATTATCCCTCTCCCTTTCGAGTCTTGACAGTGGCAATGGAAAGTTGTTTTGTGCAAATCTCTCAACAATCAGTATGTCATCGTATGGGACTAACTGACGTTAGAAATAGAAGGGTTGGGAGTGCAGTCAGGATACAGGATGAAATATACCAGAAACTGACTCACCAAGATTAACACACCACAGACACACCACAAACAGACCACAAACCACTGACACACCACAGACCACTGGCAGACCAGAGACACACTACAGACCACTGACATACCAGACACCACAGACCAATGACAGAGCACTAACATACCACATACCTGTGGCACACCACTGCCACACGACAGACAGACCACAAACCACTGACGCGCCACAGACCACTTTGCAGACCAGAGACACACCACAGACCACTGACACACCACATCACAGACCACTGACACACCACATCACAGACCACTGACACACCACATCACAGACCACTGACACACCACATCACAGACTACTGACACACCACATCACAGACCACTGACACAGACTAACAGCACAGGTACATTCATTGTCATCAACACAGAAACAGCACCAACATATTCCTTATCATCAGCCAACCCAGACACAGCCCAGACACAGCCCAGACACAGCCCAGACACTTTGTATTTTTTATTTAACTAGGCAAGTCAGTTAAGAACAAATTCTCATGTACAATGACAGCCCAGACAGCCTCATACTCAGCCCAGACAACCTCATACTCAGCCTCATACTCAGCCTCATACTCAGGCACATCCCAGACAGCCTCATACTCAGCCCAGACTCAGCCTCATACTCAGCTTCATACTCAGCCCAGACAGCCTCATACCCAGACACATCCCAGACAGCCTCATACCCAGACACAGCCCAGACAGCCTCATACCCAGATGCGTCCCAGACAGCCTCATACCCAGACACTTCCCAGACAGCCTCATACCCAGACACATCCCACTCAGCCTCATACTCAGCCTCATACCCAGACACAGCCCAGACATAGCCCAGACAGCCTCATACTCAGCCTCATACTCAGCCCAGACACATCCCAGACAGCCTCATACCCAGACACAGCCCAGACAGCCTCATACCCAGATGCGTCCCAGACAGCCTCATACCCAGACACTTCCCAGACAGCCTCATACCCAGACACATCCCACTCAGCCTCATACTCAGCCTCATACCCAGACACAGCCCAGACATAGCCCAGACAGCCTCATACTCAGCCTCATACTCAGCCCAGACACAGCCCAAACAGCCTCATACTCAGGCACATCCCAGACAGCATCATACTCAGCCCAGACTCAGCCTCATACTCAGCTTCATACTCAGCCCAGACAGACTCATACCCAGACAGCCTCATACCCAGATGCGTCCCAGACAGCCTCATACCCAGACAGCCTCATACCCAGACACATCCCACTCAGCCTCATACCCAGACACATCCCACTCAGCCTCATACTCAGCCTCATACCCAGACACAGCCCAGACAGCCTCATACCCAGACACATTCCAGACAGCCTCATACCCAGACAGCCTCATACCCAGACACATCCCAGACAGCCTCATACCCAGACACATCCCACTCAGCCTCATACCCAGACCAGACAGCCTCATATCCAAACACAGCATCATACTCAGCCCAGACTCAGCCTCATACTCAGCCCAGACTCAGCCTCATACTCAGCCCAGACTCAGCCTCATACCCAGACACAGCCCAGACAGCCTCATACTCAGACACAGCCCAGACAGCCTCATACTCAGCCTCATACCCAGACATAGAGGAGGAAAGAGGCAGCACTCAGACAGCCCTCTCACCATTGCATTTTGGTAACCGGAACATACACACGAACATAGCATCTTAAACACACACTGTACCACCCCACACACACAGGGACACACAAATCCAGACTCACACACAAATATAAAAACATTTAGAGACGTGCAGTTTTTACCAGTACACACATGCACGCTCACTAATACTCATGCCGGTACTCAGTGTCTGAAGGGATGCAGACTGAATTTCTTACCTGGTCAGGACGAGTCGGTCAGTGACAGAGGATATATCAGCAGGACAGCTCCAGCCACTCTCTCTTATTCTCTCTCTACTCCGTGTGGTTGCAGGATCAGGGAGCCTTATCACAGACTCTCTCTCCAGATATACCTTTCTACAACCCTCCTCCTTCATTGTATCCCCTTCTCTCTCCCCCCCTCTCTTTGGCTCTCGCCCCCTACCTCTCCTTGTATGGAAAGGCACTGCATAGCCCCCACCCTCCTCTACAGTAGCTATCTCTTCCTCCCTCTCTCCCTCCCTCCCATTCTCTCCCTCCCTCCCATTCTCTGTGTGTACACACACACACACACACACACACACACACACACACACACACACACACACACACCTTCTCCCACTGGCTCTGTGTTGCTGTGTAAACTCAGTAGCCCCTAACCTCATATTGCTGACAAGGTAATGAACACCATGTAACACACAAATGAATAGATCTCACTTTGCAGTCAGTGCATTCCTATTGTACAGTATGTATGTTTTCCATGGACCATTTCAAATGTTTTAATTGTTACAGTTGGAGCGGAGAAATCCCGACCGTCTGCTTGTTTAATGACGCCAGATCAGCAGTCTGGCTCTGGAAGAGAAGTCCATGTAACAATAAATGGAGTAGGGTCTTAGTGGTCAACCCAGCTGATGACTCCACTGGACTAACTTCCTCTGGTCAGTGAAGTGAAGGAGAGAAGGTTAAAGCATGTGTCTGTGTCCTCACATAACTATTCCCCCACAGCTGGCGAACACATGGACAACGCATTACTGCTCCACTACTGAGCTGGCTATTGATCCATGTGTTGGGGCTCAGTATGAAGCTCAGTGTGAATGAGCCTGTGTGTGTGTGTGTGTGTGTGTCAAACTATTTAACATACGCACACACACACAAAGGCACCTCTGGACGTTCCAAAACATGTCATTTGTAAATATTTAAGCCTTGGGCTATCCTCCTCTCAGCTATCCTTTTCCCTCCTCCATCCTCAGATGTGGGCTAAGACTGGATTTATCCCAAAGCTAAGGACGTTCCATCTCCTAAGCTGTGCTGTAATGATAAGAAGCCGCCTGGGTTAATGGGCCACGATGACCTCTCAGTGAAACATTTATAGAAACCAACTGGAAGCCCTCTTTCCCCCTATCTCACCTCTGCCCTTCTCCTCTCTTACTGAAAGTAGCTTACGGAAAACCCAGACTTGCTCTGCCCGCTGATTAATGACAGAGCCGGGCGTCCACACTGGCTGACTCACACTGGCCTAAAGGTGAATATCTCACACACACGCATAAAACTGCAACATACACGTTGGCACTGATCACACTGGCCTGTTCTGGATTTGAGTCACAGCAGGATGAGCACAGAGCAGCTTACCACTTGGCGCACATCACACACACTAAAACAACTGATATCAAACCGTGTGTGCGCACACACACACACACACACACGCACGCACACACACACACACAAAGTCCCCCTGTCAAACACTCACTAACACTTGCCAAATGGCAGAAGCCAGAAGTCCATTACTGAGACACGCTTATAAAGGATAACAGGGATGGAGAAAGTAGGCCGGATACAAAGTTCTAGTTATTATCAGAAATAAACACAGAAGTCAGTACCGATGTGACCCCCTGATGATGTCATCTCCAAGCCATCCATTGTATAGATTCATATTTATATGGGGACGGGCAAATATTAGCGGTCTCATCTTTGGGTTGCTAATACAATCCCTAGGTTGAACGTGAGGGCCCGAGGAGTCTATTACAGAGGTTAATTTATCATGCACACAAATATTATGTCTTCTGTCTTGTCAACAAGAAACACTTTCAATCTCAATTAAACAATACAACCTTCCACAGTTTACCTCATCCATGGGCCCTGGAGCTTCTCTCTTGGGCTCCTGGCCCTACTCTGACCTACCTAAAGCTTTTTACAAGTAAAGCTAGTTAGTAAACAAGAGGATTCTAGCCAGCAGGATGTAGTCTGGTCTTCAAAGACCACCCCAAAACAAATACTCCATTTCCCATCATATGACCCCGACCCACCATGACAGTGACTAATCAACTTCCCTAAAGTCACATGTTTTTTTTTACAGGTCCACTGATGTATTCCAAGGTTGTATTGACATCTCTGGGGATCAGTATCCCCCCACCCCCTAACACACACTAGCGCTAGATAAATATCCTGGTCCAGGGCCATTGTGGCGTCTGGCAGGGGAGTGCAGCACCAGGGCTGGGGCTAGAGGACGGATGAGGGCAGCCCAGCCTGTTGCAAAACAAACTAGCTCGGAGTGGGAAACGGGGGGCACAGGGGCCAGTGAATCTGCCTGTTAAAAAGCTGTTTTAACCCCGGGCCTTACGTCAGAAGAGAGATCATTATGCAACCTGTTCTTTCCCGACAAATGCTTCTCACAAAAGCAGGGTCGCTGGCACCCCAACAGTGACTACACAGGAAGAGAGCTCAATGACTGTAACACTCACATGAAATTGACTTTCATGACAAGTGAACACCAAAGGCCCTTAAAACTAGCTAACTGTTGAGAAAGGTAGCATACCTTCTAGAATCTGCAATAAGCTGTATATTTCACTCCATATGATGTCATGTAGAACAGCTACCAGGAAGGGAGTACAGTTGCTGTGTACTGTCCTATGGAAATACTGTCCTATGGAAATACTGTCCTATGGAAATAATGACCTATGGAAATACTGTCCTATGGAAATACTGACCTATGGAAATACTGTCCTATGGAAATAATGACCTATGGAAATACTGTCCTATGGAAATACTGTCCTATGGAAATAATGACCTATGGAAATACTGTCCTATGGAAATACTGTCCTATGGAAATACTGTCCTATGGAAATACTGACCTATGGAAATAATGACCTATGGAAATAATGACCTATGGAAATAATGACCTATGGAAAATGCAGTTCCTTGTGAGGAAGGAAAATGAACAAGTCAAGAGGAAAACAAACTCACATCCTGTCCACCTCCCGTAGCTAGTTACAAGCCTATAGTGTTGTTCATCTGGTAGAGAGATGGAGGGTTGGTCTGAGGGCATATGGAGTACATATTAAAAGGGCTCGTCATAAAGCGTTTCAAAAGGTGCCATTTGAAAAGGTGCCATTGCATCCGAGGTAGCTTCCATGCACGTGTGTACCCAAGATCGCCTTCGCCGAAGGGTGCCTTAGCTCAGCCTAGGGGAATATCCTAGTAGACGGAGTACAACCAAGGGGGCCTCCCTCCAGCGATGGGACCATGAGGGTTAGACCGCTCTCTCGTCAGGGGTTACGGATGGTACATGTGGTAACAATTTTGGAGTTGGCATTCCCAGCCACATGATGCTATGACTGTACCCCTCTCCGCTGCCTGCCCCCCACCTGGTCTAACTACTCGTAAAGCTGCCGTGAGCTCTGGAGCGCTTGGCACTGCATCACCCCAGTGCCCATATAAAGATAGACAAAAGGTTGTAAACAGTTAGTTTAGGGGGGCAGTGGTTGGTAAACCTTGCTCCTATCCCCAGGGCTGGAGGAAAGCAGCACACCTGGGTTATCACAGCTATACTGCAAAGCTTGCACTATGCACACTCACAAGTATACACACACTGAATGAATCTCGGAAATCTCAAGGCTGAGGGTAATATCCATACAGGAAATATGATATTCTCCTTGTTCTCTGAGTTTGAGGACACACACACACACAGACAGATTAAGACAGAAAGACCATTACCTTCAACAGAAGAAAGCAGCGTGAGAAAGAAAAGGGTTCATTTTGGGAATTTTATTAAAATACGGTGTGGAGTTTACCATCGGAAACAAACATGATTGTTTCTAATAAAAAAAGTAAACAAAAGAAAAATAAAGCATAAGAGCCTAGTTACAGGAGACTGTTCTTCTATGTTTTATTCAATTGATTTTGCAGTCTGGTGAAAGAAAATCAATTAATTCACGACAAGAGTGAGTGAAAGACCCCCCCAAAAAGGAATCATGTTCACATGTTGTAAAAATACATTTCCCAAATTTCACCATTACACACAGCTCATTTAAAACATTCATTCATTCATTATTAGATGAAGGTTAGATGTCAGTGCCAAAGAACAGAAGAGACAGTAAAACCAAATACACAACTCACAGTGCACAAAGGGAGAGGGAAGAGCACAGGAGGGTGGAACACGAAACGGATGGAGAGAGAGAGTGCAGGAGGGTGGGAACATGAACCGGATGGAGAGTGAGAACACGAAACGGATGGAGAGAGAGCGCAGGAGGGTGGGAACAAGAAACGGATGGAGAGAGAGTGCAGGAGGGTGGGAACATGAAACGGATGGAGAGAGAGTGCAGGAGGGTGGGAACATGAAACGGATGGAGAGAGAGAGTGCAGGAGGGTGGGAACATGAAACGGATGGAGAGAGAGTGCAGGAGGGTGGGAACATGAAACGGATGGAGAGAGAGAGCGCAGGAGGGTGGAACAAGAAACGGATGGAGAGAGTGCAGGAGGGTGGGAACATGAAACGGATGGAGAGAGTGCAGGAGGGTGGGAACATGAAACGGATGGAGAGAGAGTGGGTGGGAACAGGGAGGGTGCAGGAGGGTGGAACATGAAACGGATGGAGAGAACATGAAACGGATGAGTGCAGGAGGGTGGAACAAGAAACGGATGGAGAGAGAGTGCAGGAGGGTGGAACAAGAAACGGATGGAGAGAGAGTGCAGGAGGGTGGGAACATGAAACAGATGGAGAGGGAGTGCAGGAGGGTGGGAACATGAAACGGATGGAGAGAGAGTGCAGGAGGGTGGGAACATGAAACGGATGGAGAGAGAGTGCAGGAGGGTGGGAACATGAAACGGATGGAGAGAGAGTGCAGGAGGGTGGGAACATGAAACGGATGGAGAGAGAGTGCAGGAGGGTGGGAACATGAAACGGATGGAGAGAGAGTGCAGGAGGGTGGGAACATGAAACGGATGGAGAGAGAGTGCAGGAGGGTGGGAACATGAAACGGATGGAGAGAGAGTGCAGGAGGGTGGGAACATGAAACGGATGGAGAGTGCAGGAGGGTGGGAACATGAAACGGATGGAGAGAGAGTGCAGGAGGGTGGGAACATGAAACGGATGGAGAGAGAGTGCAGGAGGGTATGTTTGTATTTGAACCCTGAGAGATTAAAGTGACCAATTCTGTCCATCATTTGCTGCATGTCTGCCAGACCACCCCAGTGTTTGGTGTGGCTCGGGGCTGGCCATGAAAGACCCTTTCAGAGGGGGAACATTCTAACACCCCAGAGTGAAATATCAGGTGGACTTCCCTTCAGTCTGTACCACTGCCAGTGACCTGCTGGGTTACATGTAGTGCATATTCAATCAAAATGGTTAAGTCAGACATGTTTTATTCTGCACTGAAATAATGCATATTTTAATTGATGTACTCAACAAATAATTTGCTGTTTCAAACTAAAAGACAACTGCATATCAATTCAAATGTGCTTTTTTCAGAGTTCCTTTTGAATAATGGGGCAAAACTCTTTCACCGGTATTGATTGAATACAGACTGTAAAGTGTTAGTTGTTAGTATGACGTCTGACTGTCTCCTACCTCACCTACTGTGGTCAACTGTGATTAAGGCAGTAAGTGTTTCCATGGTAACTCTACAGCTACTTTATAGGGAGAGTTAAGGCCCGGAGGTTTCCGGCTGGATAGAGCAGCTACGCTACGTACGGCAGAGTGGCTAGGACAAAAAACATTTCACAAAACGTTTCAAAAGGTTGTTTTTTTCTGAAATGTTTCAGTACAACATGTCAAACACAGAGATAGATTACAAAACAAAGAAAACAAATGGTTTCAACAACACAGTGAGTGCTGAACTGAAAACAACCCAAATATGTCATCAATATCATCAACGGCAATGTAAGATCACAATGTAAGATCACAATGTAAGACCACAATGTAAGATCACAATGTAAGATCACAATGTAAGATCACAATGTAAGATCACAATGTAAGACCACAATGTAAGATCACAATGTAAGATCACAATGTAAGACCACAATGTAAGATCACAATGTAAGACCACAATGTAAGATCACAATGTAAGACCACAATGTAAGATCACAATGTAAGACCACAATGTAAGACCACAATGTAAGACCACAATGTAAGATCACAATGTAAGATCACAATGTAAGACCACAATGTAAGATCACAATGTAAGACCACAATGTAAGACCACAATGTAAGACCACAATGTAAGACCACAATGTAAGATCACAATTTACGCTCATAATTCAAACTATTGGGGATATTACATTTTTATATATATATATATATATATATATATATATAAATCACATGAGACAGGAGCCTATAATGTTTGGACACAGGCACACTCCCATGTCCTCAGACTCCGGTAGGTAGGGGGAAACTGTATATCACTGGTTACTGACCACCACAAAATGGCAACTTGGGTTAAGGGTAAAGCACTGGGGAGCAAAGGGTGGACAACAACATAACAATCTTTAAGCCAATAGCATTTACCTCCAAAAATACCTTACATGCACAATAGCTTGAGCAGCATTAGGGGAAAGAGAAAGGCATCTAGTTCTATATTCTAGAAAAGGAAACTAACAGATCAAGCTGACGCTTTGAATTTTCCTCCAAGTTACATTGTTCTGTAGAACAGGAGGTTGAAGAAACTTGTCAGACGGAATCTGGTGTCCAATTAAAAATCACGGGAAAGCATTGTGCTCGTTTTCCACAGAGAAACAAATGAAGTAGAAAAGATCAAAATGCAGAGAGAGATAAGTAACTGGTTTTTAAGACAGATTGAAAGGAAATCCTCTACAGTTTGGTCATTGAGTTAGTGGGGTCTTTATTGATCGTCGTCAGTGCTACAATTTTCACAACCCTCCCAGGAATAGCAGAGAGGTCACTAGAAAAGCTGTACAGGAAAAGAAAAGGATTTGAACGTACATTCAATATCTGTTACTGAGGTACTACAAGGGTATTCCCTTGATAAGACGGCATTAAGAGTTAATCGTAGGGACTACTCCTTTAGAAAGACAACGATGACTTGTCAATACAACCATGGGTGGATCCACATAGATACCGTCTCCTTCGCAAAGCCACTCTAAAGTATGGAAGAATAAACACAATCCACCCTTGTTCTTAAAAGGGAATGGTGAATCCCTTTATCCTGTTAGAAAGGGATGGTTGAATCCACACGCTGGCTACACCACCGGTCCTATCTTAAAGGGATGGTTGAATCCACACGCTGGCTACACCACCGGTCCTATCTTAAAGTGATGGTTGGATCCACACGCTGGCTACACCACCGGTCCTATCTTAAAGGGATGGTTGAATCCACACGCTGGCTACACCACCGGTCCTATCTTAAAGGGATGGTTGAATCCACACGCTGGCTACACCACCGGTCCTATCTTAAAGGGATGGTTGAATCCACACGCTGGCTACACCACCGGTCCTATCTTAAAGGGATGGTTGGATCCACACGCAGGCTACACCACCGGTCCTATCTTAAAGGGATGGTTGGATCCACATGCTGGCTACACCACCGGTCCTATCTTAAAGGGATGGGTGGATCCACACGCTGGCTACACCACCGGTCCTATCTTAAAGGGATGGTTGAATCCACACGCTGGCTACACCACCGGTCCTATCTTAAAGGAATGGTTGAATCCACACGCTGGCTACACCACCGGTCCTATCTTAAAGGGATGGGTGGATCCACACGCTGGCTACACCACCGGTCCTATCTTAAAGGGATGGTTGAATCCACACGCTGGCTACACCACCGGTCCTATCTTAAAGGGATGGTTGAATCCACACGCTGGCTACACCACCGGTCCTATCTTAAAGGGATGGTTGAATCCACACGCTGGCTACACCACCGGTCCTATCTTAAAGGGATGGGTGGATCCACACGCTGGCTACACCACCGGTCCTATCTTAAAGGGATGGTTGAATCCACACGCTGGCTACACCACCGGTCCTATCTTAAAGGGATGGTTGGATCCACATGCTGGCTACACCACCGGTCCTATCTTAAAGGGATGGTTGAATCCACACGCTGGCTACACCACCGGTCCTATCTTAAAGGGATGGGTGGATCCACACGCTGGCTACACCACCGGTACGATCTTAAAGGGATGGTTGAATCCACACGCTGGCTACACCACCGGTCCTATCTTGAAGGGGTGGGTGGATCCACACAGGCTGATAAAGCGCTAGTGGAGAGCCGAGTTCTTCAGGGGCTGGATGGGGGGAGAAAGAGAGGGAGGAGGGGAGAAAGACAGCGAGACCTCGCCTTGTCACCCGTCCCTGTTGACTTTGGAAGTCAGTGGTATTCCATGTGCATCACCTGCCCTATTGCTGACTGCTGTGTGGATGTGTTAGGAAAACCCAGGGGGCGCCAGAGCTAGCTGTCTGGCTGGTACTAAACTACACTGTAGCTATCCGAGCTCAGCCTGACTAACCATTCACATGTCAGTGCCTCCCCCCCTGCTGGCCAAACCTCTGTCCTACAAACCACTACACAGCAGATTCAAATAACCAACTCATCATCAAGCTTTGATTATTTGGATCAGCTGTGTAGTGCTAGGGCAAAAACCAAAAGGTGCACCCGGAGGGGGGGGGGGGAAACCTTGCCCTAGGCTGCCCACTACTCAGCTCACTCTGGGTGGGTGGGTGGGTGTGTCTACTCAGGGTTAATAAGTGCCTCTGAAAAACAACAATGTCCACACACAATAATTCACTCTTTTTGTATGAAGTGAAATTCCAATCCACTATCCAACTGATATGAAACTGTTGTCACATGATGTTGAAGCTCCACACCGCTTCAGGGGTCTTCCTTTACAGAACAAACGCTTCACCTAACTGTTGAGTATAAGACCATGTGTAAAGTGATGATACAGAATCCATAGGACACCATCCATCTGACCTTTCAACAGGAAGTGACTGGAGCGGGAAAAAAGGAGCCTGGCCATTACATCATAAAAAGGGGACGTAAAAACAGGGAAGCGAGTTATCGCCAAAGGAGAGGTTTCACCATCTTAAGAAGAAGAGAGACAGACCGAAAGGGTCTGACGCAGCAGAGGCAGTGGAGACAGATTTAACATGCTTCCTTAAGGTTTCAGCTCCACACTGACATTATTCATCCCTACACTAGCCAACAGATAGACAAGGAATCAGATTAGGAATTAGCATTAGATAACTTGGCTAAAGCTAGCTGACTTGTCTTCAGATACATATCTCGGATCAGGCTAGAAATCGGCCAATAGAAGCTTGGTGTCGTGTTGTCTTATTGTTGTACACATTTTCCATATTATCTTAAATGAGAGAGAGAGAGAGACAGAGAGAGACAGAGGTCAGAGAGAGACAGAGAGAGACAGAGGTCAGAGAGAGAGGGAGAGAGAGAGAAATGTCAGAGAGAGAGAGAGAGAGGTCAGAGAGAGAGAAATGTCAGAGAGAGAGAGAGAGAGGTCAGAGAGAGAGAGATCAGAGAGAGAGAGACAGAGGTCAGAGAGAGAGAAATGTCAGAGAGAGAGAGATGGGTCAGAGAGAGAGAGAGAGAGAGAAATGTCAGAGAGAGAGATGTCAGAGAGAGATGTCAGAGAAAGATGAGAGAGAGAGATGAGAGAGAGAGATCAGAGAGAGAGAAATGTCAGAGAGAGAAATGTCAGAGAGAGAGAGGTCAGAGAGAGAAATGTCAGAGAGAGAGAGGTCAGAGAGAGAGATGTCAGAGAGCGAGAGAGACGTCAGAGAGAGCGAGATGGGCCAAACCTTCACTCCTCTCTCACTGATCAAAACAACCAGGGAGAAAACAACTAGCCTCACGGTCCAGCCTCACTGCAGAGATGCTACTCAAAACAAAAACACCTACAAACATAACAGATCAACAGCAAAAAAAATTGCTTTCACCAAAAAAATAAAAAATAAAACTCAAGAAATATACCAATCCAATTATTGAATCCTTGAGAAGAGAGTTATTGCTGAAGGTGTGTTGGTGTGGAGGGATATGGAGGTAAGGGGGAGGGGTTGAGGGAGGTCCAAGGAAGGGGTTCCGGAAGGGGAGAGGGGGCATGTTGTGGACGGGCGGATCACTCCTGGACTGGTACTGTGTTTTGAAGGATCCAGCTGAAACCGGATCAAACCGGGACCCCAGTGTAAATCTGCCTGAGGTCGGTGAGGAGGGTTGGTGGTAATGATGAAAATGGTGGGAGGGGGTGGGTTGTTGGTTTCCAGGGGTGATGGAGGAATGTTGGGGTGCTATTGGTCAGAGGAGATGTCTCTGTCTGCCTCAGCTTTGCTGGGTTGCCCTGGCGATGGGGCGTGGGGGGGGATGGGACACAGGGGCGATGGCGTGAGCCAGGGCCAGAGCCTCTACCCCTGCACCTGCCCCTGTCAAACCCCCTGCTGCCACGCTTATCAGACCTGCAGGAAACCTGAGAGAGAGAGATGGAGGAGAGAGCGAGAGACAGGGGAGAGAGAGAGACGGGGGAGAGAGAGATGGAGGAGAGAGCGAGAGACGGGGAGAGAGAGAGAGAGACGGAGAGAGAGAGAGAGACGGGGGAGAGAGAGAGAGAGAGAGAGAGACGGGGAGAGAGAGAGAGACGGGGGAGAGAGAGAGAGACGGGGGAGAGAGAGAGACGGGGGAGAGAGAGAGAGATGGAGGAGAGAGAGAGATGGAGGAGAGCCCGAGAGACGGGGGAGAGAGCGAGAGACAGAGATGGAGGAGAGAAAGAGAGTGGATTTTTATATCACGAGGTCAACATGCTATAGAATATTCAGATACAATTGATAATTGATGAAATAATCCTGACACTTCCTGACTTGGTTGTCCTCCTCTCCCATGCTCACCTTAACCGCTGGGGGTCTCACCTGTATGCTGAGGCTATGTTGAGTTCGGGGTGGACTGTCGCAACCTCCATACTGGGCCACTGTGACGCTGCCATCAGATACTCCTTATTCACACAGTTCTTCAGACTGTCTGGAATACGACCTAACAGAACACAGACAGGCATACAGACAGGGACATACGGGGGGACAGACATACAGAACAGACATACAGGGGGGGAAAGACATACAGACGGGGGGGGACAGACATACAGACGGGGGGACAGACATACAGACAGGGGAGGACAGACATACAGACAGGGGGGGGGGGGACAGACATACAGACAGGGGGGGGGGACAGACATACAGACGGGGGGGACAGACATACAGACGGGGGGCAGACAGACATACAGAGGGACAGGACAGGGGGGACAGACATACAGACGGGGGGGGACAGACATACAGACAGACATACAGGGGGGACAGACATACAGACGGGGGGGGACACAGACATACAGACGGGGGGACATACAGGGGGGACACAGACATACAGACAGGGGGACAGACATACAGACGGGGGGGACAGACATACAGACGGGGACGGGGGGGGACAGACATACAGACAGGGGGGACAGACAGACATACAGACAGACATACAGGGGGACAGACATACAGACGGGGGGACAGACATACAGACGGGGGGGACAGACATACAGACGGGGTGGGACAGACATACAGACGGGGGGGACAGACATACAGACGGGGGGCAGACATACAGACGGGGGGGACAGACATACAGACGGGGAGGGGGACAGACATACAGACGGGGGGACAGACATACAGACAGAGAAACGGGACAGACAGATGGGGTCATGGGGTTAGTGGACCTAAGATATCAGAACACCACACCACTTCAGAACCTCAAAACATGCAGCCATATTCAAGCTATGTATAACCACTGAAATGATTTAATAACCAATGTATAACCAGGAAACGAATAATCCAAAATTAGGATTGAGTGTTAGGGCTTGGTTTTACCAGTGATGGCACGGCGCACCTCCCTGGCTGCCTCTTCTCTGGCCTCGATGGAGGCCTGCTCACTGTACCAGGAGGTGTGGGGGGTACAGATGAGGTTGGGAGCATCTTTCAGAGGGCCCTGTGAGAAACTACAACGGGGGGTTAGTAGGGCTGACACCATTTAGTCAACGGGTCTATTGTTTGGTCAATATGATGTTGGTCGACCGAGATTTCTTCAGTCGACCAGTAGCAATATATATATATATATATCATGGTGTACAAGACCCCTGTCTGAGTGGACTGATCCATTGTGGAGGCTGTGGGGATGGTACAGTCACTAAGACGTGCTACTGAAATTGTATATGATTATATTACATAAGAACAATGGTGCAACACAAATAAAAATTATATTATTTTACTACAAATGTGTTCTAATACGTTGGATAGTGGTTGCTGTCCGCAGTTCTGAAACACATCAGTGCGCTGTTGAATTGGCAACATTTCTAGACCATGTTGCTACGTGCATAATAGCCAAGTTAACCACCATATTGGTGTCGAGATATCAGAAGAATGAGGAGATGAGAAAACAGCCCTTGCCTTATTGTCAAAGAATAGTGAAGAGAGCGGAAACCCCAACTTAATTATGTCTACAATCAATGGCCTAACTGTTAAATGTGTCTGGCTTTATAAATCATCCATATATATCTACAGAAATAAGACAGCTCCTGCTACTGTTGCCTGTTTGACTGTTTAATATCCTACTGATTGCGTGAGCACCAAGCTTCACGCGTCGACAAGTCAAGTACAACATGTTTCAATCTTTGCCTTGCTGTAATAAAGACTTTACACTTTATAGTGAGCACAGTCTCTATGCTATTGTGTTTATTTACTGTTGTTTACAGTGTTCCAAGTTGTCTGGAAAATTATATTTAGAATAATAATGATCCTTTTTTCTTGATCTCGTTATTGTTATGATGATGATGGTGATCATTATAATAACAAGTAATATCATTATCATTAGTAGACTTGGTACAGCAGCCCTGTATAACCACCATTGTTGAGCTGTAGGACTAAGAGTGCATCCTATTTAGGCTTCATACCGTAACTAAGGCCTATATTTCAATACTTATATAGACTACTGTATCAATCATATATCATCACTAGTCATCACTTGGGGCCCCCGCGTGGCACAGCGGTCTAAGGCACTGTATCCCAGTGCTAGAGGCATCACTAAGGACCCTGGTTCGATCCCGGGCACAACTGGCTGTGATTGGGAGTCCCATAAGGCGGCACCAGCACCATTCCGGTTAGGATAGGGTTTGGCTGGGGTAGGCCATCATTGTAAAAATAATAATTTGTTCTTAACCGACTTGCCTAGTTAAAGGTGGCAGGTGTGATATCCCTCCTAAATGGCTCGGGCTAATGTTCCCATCGACCCAGCAGGCTAGACACCTTTTTTTATTTGTTTGTAACTGTAATGAAAGTTGTATTGTCAACTTGTTTTGTATTTAAACGTGTACATGACACTGCAACAAAATTTCCCCAGGGGGACAGTAGAGTCAGTGAAGTATCACACAGCATACATACGAGTCATTCATTATTTGAAATACAATCAAGCATTTGAGTTTAAAAATGAAATAAAGCGATCCTTGAATAATTAGCCTAACAATAAATAAACCATTATATTTCAAAAATTGCATTCACGAATGCGACTGTTTTTAGTCTTTGCTCTAATAATGGCTTGACAAAAAAACGTTACAACAAACTCTCTGGTACACTTATAATGTATTTAGTGTTGTTTATAATGTTCCAAACGGTCAGAAAGATTTGGCACACAGCGCTTTCTCCATACCTTATTTTTCTTGATCTCTAGTATTTTCCACAACTAGTCACATTTATTCCACACATCTGACTTCCTCTTTACCCCCTGAGCAACCAGTAAACATTCTCCCGTTTCAAGTTCTCCACATCCTCTGCATTTTGCTGTTATGGTGTTCGAAGTTTGTTATAATCACATCAATAAATTGGTTATGATATGCTATAGGTCAGGCCCTATTGGTCACGTGCATGCGATGCATACATGTGTCACATAAAGAGTACAAGGGTTGAGGGAATAGGGAATGTTTCATAAACAAATGAGGGATTTTGTTCCCATAACATTTCACTCAGATATGGCTGTAATTATGTGGCAGCTTCAGCAACACTAACAGTGAGATAAACATTGTGCTGTTCACTGCAGCAGGGAGAGAGATGATGGGTGCAAGTCACACAGTCAATCGCTGTCTTTTCTTTTTAAACAGCAAGTCTGAGCCCGGCAACGTATATGTGGAAAACTATACGTTAAAACATGTGGCCGAAAGAACAGACAACTCTTGGTATACCAGGATTTTTTTTAGTTGGGGACAGCCTTAGGAAAGAAAGAGGGAGAGTCAAGGTTAGAGAGGAACGACTGAACAGCCAGTGCGTGGGTTTACCTGAAGGGCTCTGTCTCGTGGACGTCCAGCGCGGCTCCTCGTATACGTCCTTCCTTCAGGGCCTGAGCCAGAGCCTTCTCATCCACCAGACCCCCCCGCGCAGAGTTCACCAGGAACGCTCCCTGACGCATCTTCAGAGGGACCACACACACAGTGTTAAATCAAATACAATTTGATTTGATTTAAAGTAAAGCACACTCACAAAACTCACTGCACCAGTATAAGGACTAGACTTCAACTATACTTTGTGCAAAGTCACCTTTTTCAGCAGAACATAGTTACTATTTCAATACAGATCCCACAAAACTACTACTTTTTAAAAACCATTTGAATATAGATCCCACAAAATGACCACTTCTTGAAACCATTTGAATATAGATCCCACAAAATGACCACTTCTTGAAACAATTTGAAAACAGATCTGAGAAAGCAACTACTTAAAAGACATTTGAATATTGTAATTATAAAGACATTCGAATATTGTAATACCATTATCATGCAATTATAAAGACATTTCCAAAGTCCTATGTTGCTATTGTAATCAAAGTTAATACACCTGATGTTAACAGTGGCTGTACTACGTCATGAATATACAGCACCAGTCAAAGGTTTGGACACCTACTCATTCAAGGGTTTTTCTTTATTTTACTATCTATACATTGTACAATAATAGTGAAAACATCAAAACTATGAAATAAGAAATATGGAATCATGTGTATGCAAATTTGTATATATTTTATATTTAAGATTCTTCAAAGTAGTTAACATAGTTTCAAGTAAAATTACTTTGTAATTTCAATGACAGTATCAACATTTGAGCTTTTATAACAAACTAATATCTTTACAGTATTACATAGTTTCTAGGGTATAATATGTGCTTCAACAGTAGATATAGGCACAATACAGGCAGTATCACAATCAATTCAAACATTTTCTGCGGCTCCTAAATAGAATAGGGTGCTCCTAAATAGAATATGGTGCTCCTAAATAGAATAGGGTGCTCCTAAATAGAATAGGGTGCTCCTAAATAGAATAGGGTGCTCCTAACTTTAAGTGGGAGCACCAGTGCTTCCAAATAACTGTTTTTCCTTTAGAGCCCTGTGCATACCTGTTTGATGGTGAAGTCATTGATGAGGTGGTGGTTGTGTTCGTTGAGGCTGCAGTGTAGAGAGACACAGTCAGAGTGGATGAGCAGGTCCTGGAGTGTAGCCATCCTCTGCAGGCCAAGGGAGCGCTCCACACCATCAGGCAGGTATGGGTCGTAGAAGATCACCCCGAAACCAAACGCCTTGGCCCGCAGAGCCACCGCCTGGCCCACACGACCTGTAGAGAGAGGGCAACACAGGGTTAACCTCTTCAGTCGACCCTCTACTTTTTTGAACATTTTGTTAAAAATCGCGCAACATTTCAGCGCCCTGCTACTCATGCCAGGAATATAGTACGTTCATATGGTTAGAATGTGTGTATAGGAAACCCTCGGACGTTTTTAAAACTGGTTAAATCACGACTGTGGCTATTACATAACGTGCGTTACATCGGAAAGTGCAGGAAAACCTGATCACAGAAAATGGAAATAAATATCCTTGCGCCACTACCGCAATTGTTAACAGTGAGCCGAATTAGATAAGACCGAGCATTCAACTCCCACAGCATCCCCATGTTGTCGAGTATCTTGTGAATTTAATCCTCTTTGATTCTTGGTTGAACCGAAAGAGGGGCACGACGTACCTCCGGTCTCCGCCCAGATCATTCCGGAAGAGCTCTCTCCTGAAATTTTTCCAAGACGACAGCTAATGATATGTACATCGCCTACGGATGATTTTTATCGCTTATTAACGTTTACTAATAGCTAAAGTAGCATTACAAACGTATTTGAAGTGTTTTGTGAAAGTTTATCGTCTACTTTTTGAATTTTAAAAATGACGTTACGTTGTGAAATCGCTGTTTTTTCGTTTATCACACAGTCTACATATAACGATATCTTGGCTTTATATGGCCCGATTTAATCGAAATAAAGACCCAATAGTGTTTATGGGACATCTAGGAGTGCCAACAAAGAAGATGGTGAAAGGTAATGACTGTTTTCTATTTTATTGTGCGGTTTGTGTAACGCCGAAATGCTAATTATTTTGTTTACGTCCCCTGCTGTGCTTTTCTGTTGTAGTGTATTGGTGCATGCTATCAGATAATAGCTTCTCATGCTGTCGCCGAAAAGCATTTTAAAAATCGGACTTGTTGCCTGGATTCACAACGAGTGTAGCTTTAATTTGATACCCTGCATGTGTATTTTAATGAACTTTTGAGTTTTAACTAATACTATTAGCATTTAGCGTAGCGCATTTGCATTTCCAGAGCTCTAGTTGGGACGCAAGCGTCCCAGGTAGAGGTAAGAGGTTAACAATTGTTTTCCCTAGAGTATTTTGGTGGGGGCATTTAGGCACCCAAAGCAAATTCCAGGGCCTCTGGCAAACCCTATTGTTGATTAAAAAAAATAAGGGCCAGTCTTAGACCAAATTCAGCTGCTCCAAATCTGCATTACCTCCTAACTCCATAAACGTACATATCCTGCCCCCAGTACACCCACTTACCCAGGCCGATGATGCCCAGCGTCTCCCCCCGGATGCGGGCAGCGTCGCCGGCTACCTCCCTGATCTGCTCCACGCTGGAGGCCCTGGTGCCCTCCCTCAGGGCCTGGTGCATCCAGGTGACCCGACGGTACAGGTTTAGGATCAGACACAAGGATGTGTCGGCCGTCTCCTCCACCGACGACGCCGGCACGTTACACACCGCGATGCCTGGAGGGGGGGGTAGGTTGTAAAGGCTGAAGTAGGTACACTATTGGCAGAACATAGCGAAGGCCTAAGGCCAGAGAAGTGGTGGTCTGTGTATCTGTTGATGTGTAATACTTATCCGTGTGTACCTGTTTGTCTGCATACTGTGTGTGCATCCGTACGTGACTCACCCAGCTCAGCTGCGGCTTTGATGTCGACGTTGTCATAGCCGCTGCCGATCCTGACGATGACTCGGAGGCCTTTGAACTTGTCCAGGTCGTCTCTAGAGAGAGTGATGGTGTGGTAGAGCAGAGCCCCCACCGCCTCGTTCAACACCTACAGAGTTAACACACATTAATAGAGCCTGGTTCAACACCTACAGAGTTAACACACATTAATACAGCCTGGTTCAACACCTACAGAGTTAACACACATTAATACAGCCTGGTTCAACACCTACAGAGTTAACACACATTAATACAGCCTGGTTCAACACCTACAGAGTTAACACACATTAATACAGCCTGGTTCAACACCTACAGAGTTAACACACATTAATACAGCCTGGTTCAACACCTACAGAGTTAACACACATTAATACCCCCTGGTTCAACACCTACAGAGTTAACACACATTAATACAGCCTGGTTCAACACCTACAGAGTTAACACACATTAATTAATACCCTGGTTCAACACCTACAGAGTTAACACACATTAATACAGCCTGGTTCAACACCTACAGAGTTAACACACATTAATACAGCCTGGTTCAACACCTACAGAGTTAACACACATTAATACAGCCTGGTTCAACACCTACAGAGTTAACACACATTAATACAGCCTGTTCAACACCTACAGAGTTAACACACATTAATACAGCCTGGTTCAACACCTACAGAGTTAACACACATTAATACAGCCTGGTTCAACACCTACAGAGTTAACACACATTAATACAGCCTGGTTCAACACCTACAGAGTTAACACACATTAATACAGCCTGGTTCAACACCTACAGAGTTAACACACATTAATACAGCCTGGTTCAACACCTACAGAGTTAACACACATTAATACAGCCTGGTTCAACACCTACAGAGTTAACACACATTAATACAGCCTGGTTCAACACCTACAGAGTTAACACACATTAATACAGCCTGGTTCAACACCTACAGAGTTAACACACATTAATACAGCCTGGTTCAACACCTACAGAGTTAACACACATTAATACAGCCTGGTTCAACAGAGTTAACCACATTAAGAGTTTCAACACACAGAGTTAATACAGCCTGGTTCAACACCTACAGAGTTAACACACATTAATACAGCCTGGTTCAACACCTACAGAGTTAACACACATTAATACAGCCTGGTTCAACACCTACAGAGTTAACACACATTAATACAGCCTGGTTCAACACCTACAGAGTTAACACACATTAATATAGCCTGGTTCAACACCTACAGAGTTAACACACATTAATACAGCCTGGTTCAACACCTACAGAGTTAACACACATTAATACAGCCTGGTTCAACACCTACAGAGTTAACACAGCCTGGTTCAACACCTACAGAGTTAACACTTAATACAGCCTGGTTCAACACCTACAGAGTTAACACACATTAATACAGCCTGGTTCAACACCTACAGAGTTAACACACATTAATACAGCCTGGTTCAACACCTACAGAGTTAACACACATTAATACAGCCTGGTTCAACACCTACAGAGTTAACACAGCTATACTGCTGGTTGTCCAGGTGAGAACAGAGCTGTTACTACAGCTCGGTAAAGCTGGAATCCTTCATGGTGAAACAGCCACGTCCGTTTGCCATATTACAACAAAGAAGTTACTGCCAACATCCAACACAGTTGTCCCCCCAGACATCATTTCACGTGCTATAGAACAGCAGCAGATGTAGTTCCATGATGCACAACGCTTCCCCAGCGCTGCATCGTCAACAAACAAAAACACCGGCCGTGGGGCGGACAGTGGCGCTGTCTTTAAGGGAAAGTTCATCGATACTAAACATATGGCCGGCAGTCAGGAAGTAGTCTTGAAGAACTGTTTCTTTTTCTTCATCAGAAACTGCTGCTTATAGCCACATGAACAGGAAGCTTACACCAAGTATATTATCATGCGTGTGTGTGTACGTACGTGTTTGTCCCATGTCTGTGTCTGTGTGTGTGTGTCTACCTTCTCATGGATCTCCTGGGTGGACTGGGCATCACAGAAGGCCACAGTGGCCACGTCTTTCAGGATGGGCATCTCTATGGTGCAGTCACGCCCGTCCAGCAGGGCCACCAGGGGCCGGGGGTGCATGGGCCCGTTCAGGATGGGGGGGCGGATGCCTGCCAGGGGAGACAGGACAGTTACCCATGATTTGGCATTATGAAACTTCAATAAATGGTGTATTCTTCTCACATGCCGATTTGGTTCCAATGGCTGGCTAGGTTGGTCCACTGAGCTTAGTGATTCAACAATCTTTCTGGAGTCTGCACAAGGGCAATATGAGTCACTGCTCTAAACCTGAACACACCACTGCCCTGACCATTAAAACACACACCATTCATTTCCCTTCAAACTCAACCAGGCATGACAATAGCCACTGGCATCATCAGTGCTAGGGCCAGCCAGAGTAGAGTCAACCTGTATAATGAGTCTTGACCACCAACATGACTACTACTACAAGTCCAACTTCTCTCAAAGTCAGTCCCATAACGCCCTCCACATCTCCGGTCCTCCCTACAAATAGCCAGGGTCTTGTCACCACCAGCACTCTGAGGGAGCACTGAGCAGTATGTGTGCTGCTATGGTTACGTAATAATAATAATAATAATGGAAATGAATCTGCTACAAAGAGAGCATCTGAGATCACAAAGAGATAGAGGCTTCAAGAGGACACTGTTACAAGCTCAATACATTCAACTCCCCAAGCCCATGCACTCACACCCGCTATGATGACACACACACACCACCCCTGTCCCCGTCCAGAGTAGAGGATGACGATGCTTGCGGATCTGGCTGGCTGCAGTGCCAACAAGGGGTGGAGAGGAGGGCGAGTGTGACTCCTGTTCCGTACACACACGCCATTGACGCAGACTTTTTGTCCAGCGTGATCCTGCGTACGTCTACCACCATTCATTACTGCAATTACATCTGCACGGAAATAATCAAGAATAAACTAACACTTCGTGGCCAGAACGTGACAAAGCCAGACAAACACAAGCCTAACATCTGGTAAAGGCCACGGGAGAAATCTGGATACCATCATCACTAGTCTTAGCTCTCTCTGCCTCTCCATCTCTCTGAACTGATTATGAACTGCCCTTCTCTCTCACAGAAAAGTGTCACACACAAACACACCCCTGGCCCCTAGACCAGAACCACCCCCTATCCACACCACACACGTGCGTACACACTCTCTGCCCTGCGTGACAGGTGTATGGTCTGGGGGGGCGTGTGTCTCACTGGAGCATTCACGTGGACAGAGGGAAGGACCCATGCAAAGGCCGACACACAGACAGACATGCCCAAACAAACACTCTGTGCCATAGTGAGGGGGGGTCTGGTGGAAGACAAATTTATTTATTTAAAATTTACAAAATTATTTGTGGACGCTTCCTGTGATGTCGGAGTATTTCCCAACACACACACAAGTCCCCCTAATATGTAACTGGGTCTAGCTGAGGAGGCTTAATAACAACGTGAATCTGCATCTCATTAAAAAACATCAAGCATTTTCCTTTATGGTAGCCTAGTGGTTAGAGCAGGTAGCCTAGTGGTTAGACCAGGTAGCCTAGTGGTTAGAACAGGTAGCCTAGTGGTTAGAACAGGTAGCCTAGTGGTTAGAGCAGGTAGCCTAGTGGTTAGAGGGGCGGCAGGTAGCCTAGTGGTTAGAGGGGCGGCAGGTAGCCTAGTGGTTAGAGGGGCGGCAGGTAGCCTAGTGGTTAGAGGGGCGGCAGGTAGCCTAGTGGTTAGAGGGGCGGCAGGTAGCCTAGTGGTTAGAGTGTTGGTGGATCCAATCCCCGAGCTGACATGGTAAAAATCTGTCGATCTGCCCCTGAACAAGGAAGTTAACCCACTGTTCCCCAGTAGGCATCATTGTAAAAAAGAATTTGTTCTTAATTAACCGACTTGCCTAGTTAAATTAAGGTTTACATATCTTAATGTCCACATGCTGGATATCACAATGTATCCACAATGACTGGTTAACAAGAACACACACACGTAAAGTACCCTTGCATACTCAAGGCCTATGGAGCACAAGCATGGCCGAGCACACAATGCAATTCATTCAGCGCTTCATTCATTCTCTCCCTCCCTCTGCCTGTAGTTTGAGGAGTGTGAGACAGCAGAGTGAGGGAGAGGTGAGGGGGAGGGGCAGAGGGAGGGGCAGGATAATAATGTAGCGCTGCTCCACCCTACCTCCAGCCAGACACACAGTTGCTCAATTCCTTTAACAGCTACAAGAACGCGCCAAGCAAAAAGGAAACAGCACACACACACACTCGTTGGCAGCACCACACCCAATCCCATATCTTCAAGCTCTCCTTCACACACACATTTTTCGACACACACACGGAGCCTAACCTTGCATTATGAAGTTAACCAGCCTGTCTTCCTCTCTCTCTCACCTCGCTCTCTATCTTTCGTTCTCTCTCTCTCTCTGTCTGTCAGAATGTTCTTGGATGGTTAGGAGCCTACTGTCATCCACACCCAGTCCCTCCCCCACCGCCCAGCTCCAATCACGGGCAGCTCTATTGAGGGCCAGCCAACCAGCACTAACTTCATTAGCATAGCCAGGCAGTGACTGGACTGGGGGCGGTTAGGCTGTTGTTGTTTTTTAAAGAGACAGCTGGCCTGTTTTCCTGTAGCCACGACCCTTCACCCTGCTCCTCTCACTCCTCTCAGGGGACCTGACTCTTCCAGACAACTCCCTCCATTTTATCATCACCCAAGAGCTGCATTTTGCACCATTTTATTTAGCCTTGTACAACAGTATAGACAGTACAAACCAGAAAGAAGCCAAATATGTCCAGAATTTAATAAGGTAACTGGACCACCTTTAATGAGACTTTTTGTTTGTTTTTGTATACACTACAAATTAGGCTTGGCATGACTTGTAATGCCATTTTTTATTTTTTATTACTATATTAAATAACAATAACACCATGCTACCTTTACGGTAGGGATGGGCACGGTTATTAGAATATAAAACAATCTGAACAGACGTTAGTATTCGATTACTTGTGAGAGTATTCATTAAAAAATTATATAAATATATGGCTATTTTACCAATGAAAAGGCTTTGTCTAAAATGTAATACAAGTATTTGAGACATTGCTACATGGTCTATCATTGTAGGCTATTACATTTGACATTTCAATAAAACAACACCTTTATCACAGTTTTTATGAGTGCCCCCAATAAAAAAAACGCACCGGTAGCCAGCACACGTTTTACACGTGTAGCTTGTTGTTATTTTCAGGTGAATCATAGCAGCGCTACAGTCAGAGGCTGCATGTGTAATCATAGCAGCGCTACAGTCAGAGGCTGCATGTGTAATCATAGCAGCGCTACAGTCAGAGGATGCATGTGTAATCATAGCAGCGCTACAGTCAGAGGCTGCATGTGTAATCATAGCAGCGCTACAGTCAGAGGATGCATGTGTAATCATAGCAGCGCTACAGTCAGAGGATGCATGTGTAATCATAGCAGCGCTACAGTCAGAGGCTGCATGTGTAATCATAGCAGCGCTACAGTCAGAGGATGCATGTGTAATCATAGCAGCGCTACAGTCAGAGGATGCATGTGTAATCATAGCAGCGCTACAGTCAGAGGATGCATGTGTAATCATAGCAGCGCTACAGTCAGAGGCTGCATGTGTAATCATAGCAGCGCTACAGTCAGAGGCTGCATGTGTAATCATAGCAGCGCTACAGTCAGAGGCTGCATGTGTAATCATAGCAGCTCTACAGTCAGAGGATGCATGTGTAATCATAGCAGCGCTACAGTCAGAGGCTGCATGTGTAATCATAGCAGCGCTACAGTCAGAGGCTGCATGTGTAATCATAGCAGCGCTACAGTCAGAGGCTGCATGTGTAATCATAGCAGCGCTACAGTCAGAGGCTGCATGTGTAATCATAGCAGCGCTACAGTCAGAGGATGCATGTGTAATCATAGCAGCGCTACAGTCAGAGGATGCATGTGTAATCATAGCAGCGCTACAGTCAGAGGATGCATGTGTAATCATAGCAGCGCTACAGTCAGAGGCTGCATGTGTAATCATAGCAGCGCTACAGTCAGAGGCTGCATGTGTAATCATAGCAGCGCTACAGTCAGAGGCTGCATGTGTAATCATAGCAGCGCTACAGTCAGAGGCTGCATGTGTAATCATAGCAGCGCTACAGTCAGAGGATGCATGTGTAATCATAGCAGCGCTACAGTCAGAGGATGCATGTGTAATCATAGCAGCTCTACAGTCAGAGGATGCATGTGTAATCATAGCAGCGCTACAGTCAGAGGATGCATGTGTAATCATAGCAGCACTACAGTCAGAGGATGCATGTGTAATCATAGCAGCGCTAGTCAGAGGATGCATGTGTAATCATAGCAGCGCTACAGTCAGAGGCTGCATGTGTAATCATAGCAGCGCTACAGTCAGAGGATGCATGTGTAATCATAGCAGCGCTACAGTCAGAGGATGCATGTGTAATCATAGCAGCGCTACAGTCAGAGGATGCATGTGTAATCATAGCAGCGCTACAGTCAGAGGCTGCATGTGTAATCATAGCAGCGCTACAGTCAGAGGATGCATGTGTAATCATAGCAGCGCTACAGTCAGAGGCTGCATGTGTAATCATAGCAGCGCTACAGTCAGAGGATGCAAGTGTAGCAAGTGAAGTGGGAGATTCCTAATCAAAGCTCCTTTTCTGCGTCTGCTGAAACAAGCAGAGCTCAGCACACCGCCTCTCTCCCCAGTCACACGAGCAAGTCTCCATTGAAAATCTTTCAAACATGTATTTCGACTATTAGGATATCTCTCCAAAAGATCTGGATATTATTCTAATAGTGAAATCATTTCAAATGCCCATTCCTACTTTTCGGTTCATTTCTGTCTTTGTCAAAAGAAACCTTGATCATGATGTAGCCTAATGTAACCAGTCATTTATTCTAGCCTGTCACAGATCGTCATCATTTGTACCTTGCCTTGGCATAGTTTCTCGTGGCGCACAGCTCAGACACACCATCTTGGTCACCCACTAACCCCCCTTGAAATCCCCACAGACAGGAACAGGAAGTGCGATAAGGGTTTTGTGCTCTCTCTCTCCAACTGTCCCAAACCCATGCCTTCACTAACCTACCTGCCACTGTTCACACCAATAGGCTAATCATTAACAACAGACTTCCCATATCAGCGGCTGATGTAAACCAAGTGCCAACGATTATTGTCATAGGCATGTGACAATACATTCAACCAATTTCATGTATCATTTTTCTAAAAGACCACACACATCCTTGAGCCCAATCAAGACATGTCTGGAGGAAGTTCTGATAGCACAGTATGCGCACTGTAAAGAAACATGTTGTATTATGAATGTGTGATGTTGGTGTCGCAATATGACTATAAGGAATTGTGAAATCATAATATTCAAATACCCTGAATGTGTGTAAGATGTATGACTTTGTCTCTCAAGGCTCCTTACCCTCACAGATGCGGTCAAGTCTCTGCCGCTTGACTTTGTGCTTGTCCATTAGAGCCATAGGCTGGCAGTCCTAACCCAGGACACAGCAAGACAACAGCACAGAGCACTAAGGAGGCTCTTCAACAGGACACCAGCACGAGAAACCACTACTACCCACTGAGCAACACCTGCAGAGAGAGTGAGAAAGAGAGACAGAGTTGTTGGTACCTGTTAGAATGTGAAAGACTTTACTGCTCATCATGTCTGCTGTAATGCATTTCTTCTGCCACTTGGATTTCTCATTTTGTGCCAATAAAGTTAGACAGATATTGAATTTGAGAGACAGGGAGGAAGGGATAGTTACTGCTGCAGGATAGGACCCTCAACGGGTTAGTTGTACAAATGTGCTTTCAAGTCCTAGCAGGCTAAAGCAATTACAATAACACAGGGTCCTAAGGATGAGGCGTCTACTAAACAGATGATAGGCCCATGTTCTTACACAAAATAATGTAGCATACATGTGTCTACACTTGTGATGTATAACATTACGAAAATGAATGAAACCATGACTAAAGGAACTGACAAACACATGCCTATGTAGTGTGGTATTGGTGAGTGTGTACTCTTCCTTCTGCTTCCTCTGTGGTTTACCTAGGGCCTGTTTCAGTACTTTGAAAATGCATACATTCTTCTTCTCTTCCAAATGGTTATACCTGCTCTGACATGACTGGATTGGTGAAAGCTATGTAGTTTAACCCTTACTTTCACCTATCCAATAGTGAGAAATCCTGGCAGAATCTCAAACCGAACACTTGGCCCCTAAGCCCTTTATCGAGTGATAAAAGTGTTCAGTAGGAGATTTAGCCAATGATTACCTAATGAGGACAGACAAAGGAATGGTGCAGCTTCAAAGTATTTGACCAAGGCCGTAAACGGAAAGAGGAATAACCATATGGGGGAGTGGCAGACTTACCAGCAGGAGAATCCACTCAGTGTCTGTTCTGTCTGCAACTCACAACATCTGTTCAGATCTCACTGTCAAGCAGAGACAAAACAGTGTGTTATTATCAGAGGGTCTTCTTCACTCACACCCTCTCAAACAAACTTACTTCAATTCGATAACATATCAGTCACTCACTACTAGTCTAGGCCTAAGCAATATAAAAATGTGAGTGCTAAACATGGAGTACCTTGGATTGTTTGGCAGAAAGATGTGAGACCTTATAACAGAAAGTGTTTGTTGAACAGTAGCTAGGCCTAGATCCCTGATTGATGAAGACTGGTGTCTAATAATTTATAAAGTAGGCATACATATATATATGTGTGTGTGTGGTAACCTAGTGGTTTAGGAGGTTGGGCCAGTAACTGAACGGTTGCTGGTTCAAATTCCTGAGCTGACTAGGTGAAATATGCTGATGTGCCCTTGAGCAAGGCACATAACCCTAATTGTCCCTGTAATTCACTTTGGATAAGAATGTCTACTAAATGACTAAAATGTAAATGTGATGTGTACAAGTTTGGCTAGGCCTACAAACTGGACTCGAACAGAGAACAAAGTTAGCTATAATTCTCTACTAAATGGCACTTAGCTACAAAGAATCACAATCATCAAAGTTTAAGAAGTTGGGACAACATTCCAATACGTACGTATATGTAAAAAGTAGCAATGAATATGCATAAAAAAATATTGAAACCCATCACAAAGTTATCAACAGACAGTGCGGTTTATAGAAACAATGGCAGTTTTGATATCATTGATACAAAGTATTGAATACAGTGGTTCGCAAGCCAAAACCATTACCACATGTGGCTGCCAAAGTTTAGGCCTAACTACATTTCACTATCCCTTCAAAATTTAACAACTAGCTACAAGTTTCAAAACTCTGCAGAATACGCTATGCTAACTAGTTAACTAGCTATCTAGATGGCTACTGATAACGGCCGTTATCGCATCTGGCTAGTTAGCGAACGTTAGCTAGTTAGCCAACTAACGAACATTAGCTAACTAGGCAGCTAACCGTGCCAGAAAAACAAATTATTCTGATCGATAGGAATCATATTTCAATTAAACAAACCGCCCTGTAACCATCCCAAAAATACACATTAAGTTCTCAACCTTCTGATGGCTTGTTTATTTTATCAAGCATATCAATCTACGGTTGGATGGTTAGCATAGCAAGTTAGCTTGCTTGCTAGATATACTACTGCGTGTGAGAGATGCGTACAGGGGAGCCCATTTTCGTCCGATTCGCTATCAGCGAATGGCGCTACAATGTGAATATCTGAAATGCAGTAGCACAAGAACACCGGGAAACGTGGATATCCACAACGTGCACGTTAGGCACGCATCATTTGCTACCCCGGTAACCTAGTAACGCAAGAGCGGTGGATTAATTACCCCAAGAAATGTCTTTCAGTCGTGTTGAGGTGTCTGGACAGTTTGCGTGCGTCGGTGGTCTTCCCTCTCTCCCGATCGCCATGAAATCTGAGAAAGAGGAAGTCGCAGGTTCATGGGGGGTCAGGCCGCCGTACACAACGTGACGGGCAGAGTGAGAGGTACCAGTGCACTGTTTTAGGAGGGGAAGGCAGAGCGCCCTCACCTTCCATGGCGGTGGCCAGACAGCACACCCATTGGCTTTCTCCATAAAGTGTACTTCATGTTTACTATGGTCTGGATAAACTATTACGATTTATCGTGCAAAGTTCTGCAGAGTTCTGTTTTTTAACAGGGTTACTGCCCTTAGTTAATGACTATAGAGCAATGTATCATATCGTTTGTATTTTTCCTTTCAAACAAACATGCCCCCCCACAGGTCTTACTCGAATAAAATACCTCTGGACAGATCATTGAGAAACAATCTTTAGAACGTTTAGATAACTGAGTGACCACCAGATGTCACTATAGTCGATGTGCCCTATGCTCTGTATGCTTCAAGAATTTACTTGAGGCTAGACTACTAGACTGAGGCGCCATTCTCAGGTGGATGTTGTCAATCTTGGAATCAAACATGCTACATAAAGAAACCGGTCTTCCTAGGTGATCCCATTTGACACCTATAAATATGCAAATACACACCATCTTCAAAACATTGTTGATTGAAAGAAAACAAAACAATGTGATTTTTTTGCAAAATTATTCTCTAATAAACTTTATTTGTACACAAAGTGTAAATAGACATTTCCATCTGAAAACATACAATAAAAATAATCTCTCGAAAGGCCACCAATCCTCTGCATCTCTACTGGTTCCTTCTCACACACTAATGCTGCGTTTGGACAGGCAGCCAAATTGATATTTTTTTTTCTTCACTAATTGGTATTTTGACCTATCAAATCAGCTCTGAAAAAGATTGCCGTGAAAACATCTGATTGGTCCAAAAAAACAATTTGAATATATATATATTTTAAATAAAATGAAAATCAGAATTGAGCTACCCGTCTAAACAGTCATCCACTCATACAAAATGGTTTCCACATGTGACCACTGTACAGTACATTACATTGTGCCCTAAAAGATCCAACTGCAGCGTCGAGTCAATTATTCAAATCCTATTACAGTGCAAGTGTAATCTGTTCATTAGTGGGGAACTGAATCAGAATGGACAGACTAAAGGTTCCATTTCTATGGGAGACCAAGAAGAAAACATCTGGATGTTATGAACAAAAACCATTCAAGCAGAAACACCTGCTTTGTACATGATTAATGTACAATATTTAATTCAGCCAAAAGTGGAAAACAAATTAAATGCATTGTCTAAGTAGTAAGGGAAACAGAAGCAGCAAAATATAAATTTGCCAACTATGAGGAAAGCACATGGGTCCCTCCTAGATTCCCTTTACAGGTGTGTGGGTATTCCACTGGGCCAAATCAAACACATCAGCGCGTTCGGCCTACACCCATGAAAGCCGATGTGTGAAGGCTTTTCAGGGGGCCTTTGGCAACTCAACTGGCCATACGGTCAGGAATGTATCCTGCCGACAGGAGTGTCCATCGCAAGCAAACTGCATCATTTTTATAATTATAGTAGTGGTAGCGCGTTACTACCCGGATTATTAGAAAGCGGCTATTACAGTATGACCTTCAGAAATCATCATGTCTTAGCCATCTCCATTGTGTTTCTGGGTAGACACATTTACCCACAGAGTATGGACAGGCAGAACATCATTGTCCTGAAATGCTGAATATCGTGAGCTTGTCAAAGTTGCTCTAGCATTACACAAATGGTAAAATTGAGCCTTATTAAATCTATAGTCAGCCAGTGATATGGAGGGCACCTAATGTGGCCCCTTTGAAGGCAGCAGGTTCCCGTGGGCTCGGCCGGGGTGGGGGGGTGTAATGTGAATATGACGATGAATGCTGTCAATCACACACAGAGCACCAAGAAACTTTCAATTCTCCTCAATGAGGTTCAAGTCCAGTTCTGTGCAGTCTCTCTCAAACACACTCTGCTGCCCGGCCTCTTGTGCACCCATATTTATGTTCTCCTCTTCCTCACTTTCACTCAACGGTCCAATGCTGGTTCTTCCCAGGTCTGCAGGGGAGAAGGCTCCTCTGAAGTCCCCTGGAACAGGCTCTAGCCCCATGTAGACAGCCGCTCCACACACCAGGGGCTCCCCACTACGAATCTACACACAGAACAGAAATATTTAGTATCTTCAGCATTTCCCAGAAAAACAAGTTGATCCACACAACTCGGCTTCAGATGAATCTAATAGGCTAACCCATGAAGGCAGATGTGTGCGGGCATTTCAGGAGGGCTTTCTGCAACTCAACTAGCCATACACTCTAAATTGTGAGCTTGTCAAAGTTGCTCTAGCAATACAATAATGGTAATATTGAGCCTTACTAATTAAGAAACATGCCAAAAGCGTCTAAATGTTTGTAGTTATTCAAAACACCATGAGTTGTAATGCTTGTCCTCCAAATTCTTTCTGTTTTCAAAGCAACATTTTATTGTCCAGCAGCCAAAGGCATAATGCTAGCCATATTAGTAACCTATGCTAGTTAAATGCATATTTTGAGCTCCCCTTAATTCCGAATGATTATTTTCAGTACCGTCACATGAAACTTGTTTATGCATGCGATGTGCTTTTGAAAACGGTGTTTTCCTGCTAATTGCATTTTGGAACATTGACAGAAAGCCTACAAACATGTGCGCATTATTGAGCTTATAATACAATGGAGAAAAGTTGCACTAAAAACGGTCTTATCAGTTACACCAGCCTCGTCGCCTTTTTAAAACGTGCCTTGGTTGGTCAGTTCTGAACCGTAGACTATTTGTTTTATTTTGTAAAGCGGTTCCTTGCATCAATTCATGTCAAAATGGTGTTACAGAATTTAAGAGAAAAAAGTCCTACTTGTCCAAAGGGATTTTTAAAAATGATTTATTTTATTGTCAAGCCCTGGTGAGAATGTCCACCTTTCAAATGAGACTGGTCTATGCAAAGCATACATAAATGTATCTGTACATGCACCGACCACAAGCCCCCCTCCCCATTCATCCTGCTCCCGAGACCCCAGTCAGAGCCAACTGAGCTCTCCCTTGGTTTTGTTACACTAGAAAGGCAACCATTTCATGAACCACAACCCACCATCTTAAAACATGACACAAGGAGACACCACCAGCTGGCTGCAGACCCAGCAGCAGCTCCAGTCACACCTCCAGAAGGCCAAACAAACCAACCAGGAATGAGAAGGAAAAAAAAAAAGAGAAAAAAAAAGAGAAAAATACACCAGTGAGAAAAAGTGATGACATCACTCCCCAGAACAGGAAGTGCATAGCCGTGGTTAAATATACATGGCTGGGGTGGTGGATGTCCATAATGGCAAGACGTTGGGCATTGACACATTAATCTCGTCCCCCAGGCTCAATTGCTACCGCATATAGAGAACCTGGTAACACTGCAACAGAGTGGGACTTGGAAGGAGCGTGGCTTCAAATAAAGTCAGGTGAGGGAAGGACCCTGCTACAGAGGGGACCCTGCTACAGAGGGAAGGACCCTGCTAGAGATGGGACTGAAAAGTGTAGAAAATCACCAAATCAAAAGAAAATGTTCCATCACATTGACCATATTTTTGCAAAGGCCAATTGATTTGGAATTCGGGTATATAAAGTTTATATACGAAAACTACTTCTAAGATGTTAACTTTCAGATTTTTACAAACTCACTTTGTTTAAATCACGAAGTCCACTATGTAAGGGGAGGTTCTAAAGGGTTACGCTAGATGGTGGACTGAGACTTTAGCTCATGCAAATGGGTTGCTTCGTCCACGCCTGCCATAGACTTCATTCAAGTCCCTTTCTGTGGCGCTGTTGAAACCAGACGGTTCGACAGAACCGGCTGGTGGACGAGATCAGGCATATATCAACGATCGGACACACAGGAATGCAAGGGTCAGCCCAAAAATACACACGTGGCTGGTCAGGGCAATGAGGTTCCATGGCCAGGCAGCACAGTACCAACAATGCCGCACCCTGAACCCAAATCCAGACTGGTCCGGTCTGGCTGGGACAGGAATGTGAATGCAGTAGTTCTGGCTCATGAGGGGGAGTCAGAGAACCAGTGGCCCCACTTCTCCTGGCTAATGAGCCCAAGTTCCCCACAAAAACTCTGGTCTGTGGGGAGAGAAGCAGGAGAGCTGAGAGATAAAGGGCTGCTTTAGGCCCCCTGCTACTCTCAAGCAAGTGACAAAAGTTCCACCTCAAGGACAACTATGAGCAGTTTCTACCAAAGTTATGCATTTTGTGTTGTTTTGGATCCACTGCATTTCTGAATAGGCCTTACAACGGTTGTACATCTCACCAAGCTCACCGGAGTCATCTTGCTGAAGTCCAGGCCAGGCCTGACGTAGTAGGGCAGGGTGTCCGCATCATGGCGTCTCTTTAGGCCGGGCTTACGCAGGTCACAGGGCTGAGAGTGGCAGCGTGGGAGACAGGGGGGTAGGTCGCGCCTCGAGGATGACGGGGAACTGCAGGCTGAGGAGGGAGAGGGGGCCGGGGGCTCCATCGAAGGGTAGCGTGGGACTAGCCCGGGAGCAGGAGAGGGGGAGGGCTGGGGAGGCAGGACGTGCACAGGGGACAGAGAGAAGCGGCGTTGCAGCAAGGGCCGACAGGAACCCAGCGAGGCGGGGGAGGAGGAGCAGGAGGAGGGGGCGGGGAAGAAGCCAGTGCAGCCTCCCCTGGGCAGATCATTATGGTCCCAGGGACAGCCCCAGGAGAGAGGGGAGTCAGGGGACATGGCCAGGCTGAAGAAAGTGGGGCTGGAGGAGGAGTGTAGGGAGGAGGTAAGGGAGGAGCTGGGGCCTCGGAGGGGTATGGAACCAACCAAGGAGCCAACGCCCATGCAGGCCACACCCCCTCCACTGTGGCAGCGGCGCTTGACTGGGGTCCAGATCTTGGAGGCGCTGGGGCGCCAGGGGCTGCGGCAGTGGGACAGGTCCTCAGGGACAGACAGGGAGCGACAGTGGCGTTTGGGAGGAGGAGGCGGCGGAGGAGAGCTCTGCAGGGACAGGTCTGTCACAGAGGTGCTGGGGAGAGGGAAAGGTGTTCCCAGTGGGTCCAGGGAGGACAGGACAGAGGCATCCTGCAGGTGGGTCTTGGAGGATGGGAACATAGACCAACTGCTCTCTGAAAGTGAAATAAACCAAAGATGGGAATCAAGGGAGGCCCTTCCCCCAGTTAATGATTTAACCTGATCTTTGAATGAGGCCCTTTAATTAAAAAAAGCTTCAGGAATTAAATGGATCCTTACCTGGAGTCAACCCACACCCGCGCCAACACACAGTGGGGCTGGAACCCACTTCAGGCAATGACTGAAACACAGCAATGAAGAGGGGATTTAAAATGACTAAGGCAACCATTATGGCAAAGGTAATTCCTTATGGAAGAAGTGCTATACAACAACCTGTGTCACATGGCATGCTCACCACGTTGAGAGAGAAAGCCCTGTGGTAAGGGGGCTCCTCCAGATTCTGTTTGCGGAGTTGCTCTGTGATGAGCGTCACCATGGCGGCTCGCGGAGGAAGGGGGTGTGTTTGCCAGGCCGTCAGACTCCTGGCGAGGTATGTGGTGTCCCCTCCGCACCGCAACCGGCCAGACAGACCCTTCCAATCTCACTGAGAAACGATCATCATTATGTTCACCTCAACTGAAGAAAGGACAGCATTTAATAATGAGTAGTAAACACTTGTTCACATGACTCATTTTACCAGGAAAATCATAGCATCAGATACAGAATTTACTTGGAGCATGAATCAATTTCCCCAGAAAAACAAGTCAAAGGATTTCCCAATTTATTGTCCATCTTCTAATCTCTCAGCTGTGCTTTGGGTCCTTACAGGAAAGTGTGTTTAAACCTAATATGAATCATTGTGGCATTACTTAATCCTCTTAAAATATGTCAAATAATGAGGTTGCGAAACTCATCGGCACAGATCACTGTAAAAACACACAGCTATGTTTACACAGTTTTGGTGAGATGAGAAAACCCCAAGAAGGAGTTAGCGTGAATGCCTATCGAGTGTGTTCTGCAGACCTCACAGATAACAGAGCTGAGCAATATCACAGGCTAGGAAACTGACTAGCCAACCGTCTAGCTGCCTCAGAGATGGAAGTTATTCAAACAGACTCAAGTTTTTGGGGAATAGCCTACATTATAGTTCACTGGGTCCATTTCAACAATGAGTTATAAGTGTGCCACTAGAGTGCTATGAGGAGAATGAAATGGGGAGGGAGAATGTGGAAAAGAGGGGGAGGAAGTGTGGGAAATGGAGAGGGAGTGGGGCCAAAGGCACATTATGCCTGCACTGTGAGAGACACAAAAGGGGGAAGAGAAAGTGGACAACAGGACTAGAAGAAGCTTAAAATGACCAGAACAAAGGACAAACAATATGCAAACAAGGAGCACAGCACCAGTTAAACAAGGTGCCAGTTCATGGAGTTCACTGATACATTCCACACCATGCATTTTTTTTGCACGCAAATACCAGAGTCGGTCAGCTTTTAAACAGATGTAACAGTAATTGGAACTAGAGACACACCCTATGGGGACAAACTGACTCTGCTAAGGCCTATACAGTCCCACACCAAATAAGTCCAGATACAACATGCTTGACTAGTCATTCCAACCTTTGAACTGTTCTGTAAATCTAGTTCACAATGGTACCAAAACCAAAGGGCATCTATAAAACTAGCACTTGATAAACAGCTTCCGTTTTCCTATGTAGTCATCTCAATGTACACTGAACAAAATTTTAAAAACGCAGCATGCAATCATTTCAAAGATTTTACAGTATCGCGTGTGACCACCATTTGCCTCATGCAGCACATAGTTGATCAGGCTGTTGATGGTGGTCTGTGGAATGCTGTCCCACTCCTCTTCGATGGCTGTGCGACATTGCTGGATATTGGCAGGAACTGGAACATGCCATCATACATGTCAATCCAGAGCATACCAAACATGCGCAACAGGTGACATGTCTGGTGAGTATGCAGGCCATGGAAGAAGATGGACATTTTCAGCTTCAGGGAATTATGTACAGATCTTTGCGACATGGGGCTGTGCATTATCATGCTGAAACATGAGGTGAAGCGGAGCACAGCACAGCAATGGGCCTCAGGATCATGTCTCGGTATCTCCGTGTATTCAAATAGCCATCAATAAAGTGTAATTGCGTTCTTCGTCCATAGCTTATGCCTGCCCATACCATAACCCCACCACCACGGGGCACAGAAAACAGCTCGCCCCTGCACAACGCCATACACAAGGCCGGATGGACGTTCTGCCAAATTCTCTAAAATGAATTAGGCTGCTTATGATAAAGAAATTAACATTAAAATCTCTGGCAAGGAAAACTTGGAGTTACATTGTATTATATCACGAGTTGGAATAGTCTTAATAATGATTACATAGTCACTATTTGTCAACTACCGCATATAGGTATTTGTTTAACTTTATTTCATCCAACTTTATTGATGTTTATTGTGGCATAGCAGAAATTCATTATGATGCATAATGTATTGTCAAGCATGTATGTCCTGTTTATAATAGTCTCTTATCCTGACTATATACACACACATACTACATAAAGTCTAACAGACAATCTGGGAAAATATATATAAATATTAATCGGGCAAGAACTCTGGAAATTCCTGCAGTCAAAAGCAAATGTTATTGGTCACATACACATATTTAGCAGATGTTATTGTGGGTGTAGCGAAATGCTTGTGTTACTAGCGCCAACAGTGCAGTAGTATCTAACAAGCAAAGTTGCTTAGGATCTAGAAGCAGAGCTGCCATGTCGGTCGGCGCCATCAGCATGCCAATTGCGCACTCCCTCAACTTGAGACATCCGTGGCATTGTGTGGTGTAACAAAACTGCACATTTTAAAGTGGCCTTCTATTTTCCCCAGTACAAGGTAAACTTGTGTATTTATCATGCTGTTTAAATCAGCTTCTTGATATGACACCTGTCAGGTAGATGATCACCTTGGCAAAAGGAGAAATGCCCAGGGATTTGTGCACAAAACTGGAGAAAAATATGTCCTTTGTGCGTATGAACAAATTCAGGGCTAATTTATTTCAGCTCATGAAACCAACACTAAATGTTGCAGTTTAGATTTTTGTTTCAGTGTAGATGACTACGGGCAAGGTCTCTTCCTGGTTTTGGGCACTATGGGGAGCTACTGTTGCTTTAAGTGCTTAGGGCTATGTGGCAAGAACATTATATTGTGGGTAGCACTAAATATGGACTAGCCATCTCACAGAACTTTGACTTAGTTTGTGTGTGAACCATCACAAATAAACATTAGATTTCAAACCTACCAAGCAGTTAGAAATGCCAATGACTAAAACGTGCGTGGACATTTAATTGATATATTAAGTTCGGGTTAAATGGCACGTGTGCCACTCACTGACTAACCTTTAGAGTTTAGTTAACTAATATAACGTTACTGTTTAAAAAAAATACATTATCAGGTTCTGGCAACCCAGCTAGTAGGCAACTATTTTGGGATGTTATCAAAGCCAAGAAAGTCTCAAATCAAAAATAAGAGTGCTTGGTAAACCGACTAGCCAGAGACTTCCAGTAACGTTAGCTCAGTCCTCAATATTCTGATTGAGCTAGATTATAGTTAACGTTGGTTACTAATGTAAATATCAACTAGGCAAGCCAGACCTACAACAAATGTTATGACATTGGATTGTTGCATGCTATGAATAAATAGTAGCAATATGGGGATAGCTAGTTTACAAGCAACTTCCAAACAAATGAGTTAAGTTGGTCATCAATAACCCAAATACATCGCTAGCAGCGAATGCTTGCTGCAAAAGGCATCTGACAATGATTAACGTCACAGGTTGCAAGCTGTGGCAAACTAACGTTAGCTAACTAGGCTGTCCGTGTTGGCTTACACATTGTTGTATCACCTTTCAAATACAGTCACTGGGATCTCCACAAGCATGTCTAGCTAGCTGTCCAGGTAACAGTAACTAAGCTAGCAAGCTAACTCTAGCTAGCATGAACAAGCAGCAGCCCGTGGAAGTGACCGTCCTTCACGGTTACTGCTAGATGTGTAACAGTTTGTCAAATTGACGTCAAAGGTTTATTTTAGTTTACCCTAAGCCTTTACCTAAGTTTAACCCAAATCTCCAAATCTGTTAAGATGAATTATCCTAACCTGCTACGAATAGTAAATTCTGACATAAGGGTTTATGTAGATGGGATACATCTTATAATTCAGCTGTTTGCTAGCTTTTTAACTATGTTACCATGCTTACATATTTAATTGTCAAAGTACCTGAAGCCATTTTCCTAACAATATAATAATGTTAATTATTGACAGAAAACCCAGATTGTGCTTTGAAAACAAGCTAGCTCGATGATGAAGACGAATTTACCTGCCCACCGCGTCTCCTTAGCAACCGAAAGCAGCACCGGAAAGAATATGGCATTGCACCGAATATATAGCCATGGGAAGAAACCATTAAAAAGGGGTGGTTGAAACGTCTAAATGCGTGTATTTTTATTACACCAAATATTTTGTATTACAATCCATCTATGAATTAACTCTATATCTTCTCCAAAAAATAAAATTACATCTTCAACTTGAGAAACGTTCTGCTTTTGATGATTGAATATGAAAAACTAGCATCTTGCTGAAAGTACCTAGCGTATAACCACATATATATATTTAGTATAACCCTCCGGGAGGCGAGGGCGATGTTCTGGAAAACAAGACAAAAATGTAAGATTAAAATTAAGATCAAAACATTGAGTACATGCATTTTTCAGAGATAATAGGCCAGCAACATGTATTCTACCAATACTACAGCGTGTGCCCGGGAGATCCCAGCGCTACAAAAACATGTTTTGAACTCTGGGTAGTGTAGTTTGGAAGATTTTTGTTGTTGTTGTGATGATATGTGTGCTACGAACCATGATAACAAAAGCATTATTCCAGTTTTTGCATGGGAAATAACTAAAATGCTAGATTCCCCTTATACCAAAAGACAGACACTTCGTTTCTTGAAAACACTCCAATAGTAATAGCTACAAACAGACTGACGCATGCGTAGTTGAAAATACACATGAACGTAATGCCAATAGCGGAAAACACAAATCGAGTCTGTAGTTCCATTTAACTTAGTAGTGTAAAGTAAGCGAAAAGCAGTGGAGAGTGGCTTTGGAAACATTCAGTAAAGAAGAGCCTCTTGCAACGCAAAATAAACTGATTGGTATGTAACTGCATGACTTGAAGAAGATCAACCCTTGACGCTTGTAAACCAGGGTCACTGTAGTATGAATACATTGAAATGTAATTTGGGTGCAATTACGTCTTTCCTAGGTAGTCTTGCAGATTCTTAGATTCAGAGGACAGTATTTGTATGACGAGAATGGCAATTCGTATTTGGACTGTATCAGCAACGTTCAGCACGGTAAGAAACAAATCTATCGGTGACGTTCCTTTAAGGCATCTTATTGGCATATTTGATAATTATTATGTTGTATTCGGTGTATTTTGTGACACAGCGACAAAGGACACGATCCAAAGCCCTTTGAACATAACAGTACAACATAATCAACACAACAGTGCCTCCTAGTGGTAAGTGGATCGTTGTTGCACATATAGTGGGGTCACTGTCATCCCAGCATCACGCAAGCAGCCACGGTGCAGACGGAGCATCTGAAAGCCAATTCACGCTTCACGCTTCCTGCACGACATTATAGTACAGAATGCCGAACTCCTCGCTGCCACTCTGCCCGAAAAGCTGTGTCTTCTATTTTGTCAACTCAGGATAAGGCCACAACCTGAAGTCCTCCTGCAACATAACCCCAATGACATCTGCATAAGATATAGGAACAATAATGTAATATATATTGGTTTACAAGATATAGGAAGAATAATGTAATATATATATATATATATATATATATATATATATACACTGCTCAAAAAAATAAAGGGAACACTTAAACAACACAATGTAACTCCAAGTCAATCACACTTCTGTGAAATCAAACTGTCCACTTAGGAAGCAACACTGATTGACAATAAATGTCACATGCTGTTGTGCAAATGGAATAGACAACAGGTGGAAATTATAGGCAATTAGCAAGACACTCCAATACAGAACACTCCATCCAGAGCATGGAGGCGCTACCAGGAGACAGGCCAGTACATCAGGAGACGTGGAGGAGGCCGTAGGAGGGCAACAACCCAGCAGCAGGACCGCTACCTCCGCATTTGTGCAAGGAGGAGCACTGCCAGAGCCCTGCAAAACGACTTCCAGCAGGCCACAAATGTGCATGTGTCTGCTCAAACGGTCAGAAACAGATTCCATGAGGGTTGTATGAGGGCCCGACGTCCACAGGTGGGGGTTGTGCAGGACGTTTGGCATTTGCCAGAGAACACCAATATTGGCAAATTCGCCACTGGTGCCCTGTGCTCTTCACAGATGAAAGCAGGTTCACACTGAGCACGTGACAGACGTGACAGAGTCTGGAGACGCCGTGGAGAACATTCTGCTGCCTGCAACATCCTCCAGCATGACCGGTTTGGTCAGTCATGGTGTGGGGTGGCCGCACAGCCCTCCATGTGCTCGCCAGAGGTAGCCTGACTGCCATTAGGTACCGAGATGAGATCCTCAGACCCCCTGTGAGACCATATGCTGGTGCAGGTGGCCCTGGTTTCCTCCTAATGCAAGACAATGCTAGACCTCATGTGGCTGGAGTGTGTCAGCAGTTCCTGCAAGAGGAAGGCATTGATGCTAAGGACTGGCCCGCCCGATCCCGACCTGAATCCAATTGAGCACATCTGGGACATCATGTCTCGCTCCATCCACCAACGCCACGTTGCACCACAGACTGTCCAGTAGTTGGCGGATGCTTTAGTCCAGGTCTGGGAGGAGATCCCTCAGGAGACCATCCGCCACCTCATCAGGAGCATGCCCAGGCGTTGTAGGGAGGTCATACAGGCACGTGGAGGCCACACACTACTGAGCCTAATTTTGACTTACATCAAAGTTGGATCAGCCTGTAGTGTGGTTTTCCACTTTAATTTTGAGTGTGACTCCAAATCCAGACCTCCATGGGTTGATAAATTTGATTTCCATTGATAATTTTTGTGTGATTTTGTTGTCAGCACATTCAACTATGTAAAGAAAAAAGTATTTAATAAGAATATTTCATTCATTCAGATCTAGGATGTGTTATTTTAGTGTTCCCTTTATTTTTTTTAGCAGTATATATGTATATATTATTATATACAGTGGCAAGAAGAAATGTGAGTCCTGCATAAATTAGTGATACAATTTGATCTGATCTTCATCTTAGTCACAACAATAGACAAGCACAGTGTGCTTAAACTTATAACACACAAATTATTGTATTTTTCTTGTCTTTATTGAATACATAATTTAAACATTCACAGTGTAGGTTGGGAAAAGTATGTGAACCCCTAGGCTAATTACTTTTCCAAAAGCTAATTGGAGTCAGGAGTCAGCTAACCTGGAATCCAATCAATGAGATGAGATTGGAGATAGCTGCCCTGCCCTATAAAAGAACACACACAACATTTGAGTTTGCTATTCACAAAAAGCATTGCCTGATGTGAATCATGCCTCGAACAAAAGAGATCGCAGAAGACCTAAGATTAAGAATTGTTGACTTGCATAAAGCTGGGAAGGGTTACAAAAGTATCTCTAAAATCCTTGATATTCATCAGTCCACGGTAAGACAAATTGTCTGTGACTGGAGAATGTTCAGCATTGTTGTTACTCTGCCTAGGAGTGGCCGTCCTGCAGAGATGACTGCAAGAGCACAGCGCAGAATGCTCAATGAGGTTAAGAAGAATCCTAGAGTGTCAGCTAAAGACTTACAGAAATCTCTGGAACGTGCTAACATGTGTGTTGAGTCTACGATACATAAAACACTAAACAAGAATGGTGTTCATGGGAGGACACCACGGAAGAAGCCACTACTGTCCAAAAAAACACTTCTGAAGTTTTCAAAAGTGCACCTGGATGTTCCACAGCGCTACTGGCTAAATATTCTGTGGACAGATGAAACTACAGTTGAGTTGTTTGGAAGGAACATGCAAACCGTTGAGTGGAGTAAGAAAGGCATAGCACACCAACATCAAAACCTCATCCTAACTGTTTGGGGCTGCTTTGCTGCCTCAGGGCTGGACAGCTTGCTATCATCGACAGAAAAATGAATTCCCAAGTTTATCAAGACATTTGGCAGGAGAATGTAAGGCTATCTGTCCGCCAGTTGAAGCTAAACAGAAGTTGGGTGATGCAACAGGACAATGACCCAAAATACAGAAGTAAATCAACAGAATGGCTTCAACAGTAGAAAATACACCTTCTGGAATGGCCCAGTCAGAGTCCTGACCTCAACCTGATATTATTATTATTTTTAAATGATGTGGCTTGACCTCGACAGCGGTTCACACCAGACATCCTAAGAATATTGCTGAACTGAAACAGTTTTGTAAAAGATGAATGGTCCAAAATTCCTCCTGACCGTTGTGCAGGTCTAATCCGCATCTACAGACATTTGATTGAGGTTATTGCTGCCAAAGGAGGGTCAACCAATTATTAAATCCAAGGGTTCACATACTTTTCCCACCCTACACTGTGAACGTTTACACAGTGTGTTCAATAAAGACATAACAACGTATAATTGTTTGTGTTATTAGTTTAAGAGGACTGTTTGTCTATTGTTGTGACTTAGATGAAGATCAGATCAAATTTGAGGACCAATTTATGCAGACATCCAGGTAATTCCAAAGGGTTCACACACTTTTTCTTGCCTGTGTGTGTATATGTCTCCAACAGTTCAGAGGCCAATGATCTAGCATTACACTTGGAACCCAACATGAAGACATTGTGTTTGACCAGTAAGGTTTCTCAAATATCACACTTTAAACACATACTGTTCTGCTACCTTTTCAAATGCATGTCTCAATAGATTCTCTCTTTAAAGGTACACCTTCCCTCTTTTTCCCTATCCTCTTCCATATCATGGGCACCTGACTTCGCTTATCGATATGTCCATACAAGTTCTGGAAACTGACAGAACAGAAAGAGTGGCTTTACATGGTGTGCAAGAGGATACATATTGCATGCCTCTATTCTTTGGTGAGTGTGCTATAAAAAGCGGATACTGGCATTACACTCCACTTCATTCTTACAGGCCCCTGTAGCAGACACCTGTAGAGACGACCAACCCAGCCCAGACATATGCAGATACTGTGGAGGACGTGATAGACCAGGTGCACCAACAAGGTCGCAAGCTACAGCAAATACAGTAGTGCGTGGACGAGGAGAACAGAAGTCTACATTTGGACACAGAGCAGTGTGTAATGCTGATAGTGTAGTAACAGTGTAACAATGCTTATTAGTTGTGTTCTAAATCTATGGGTATACTCTCTCAATATGGACATGAACCACAGGTTTCACCGTTTTTCATTAAGTCGTTGCCCAGTCATCTTCTTGCCCAAACGATACTCAACCAAAGTAACAGAGTAGGTACTGCCTCGGAGCATACGATATCAGTGTACTATTATACTGTACCATTCTCTCATCAGCGAAGACTAGGTCCAACAGCCAAATCCTCACGAGTTAGGATCAAGGTCATTGTGCATAATAAAATCTTTGCTCTGTTGGTATCTCTCTACAGATATGTGTGCTCTGCAAGGGGAGTGTTTGTGGCAGACGAGGTGAAGACAGGTTTTGGGCGTGTGGGGAGTCACTTTTGGGCGTTCCAGCTTCAGGGTGATGACTTCTGCCCTGACATAATGACCAAGGTGATGGGTAACGGGCATCCCCTGGCATGTATGGTAACCATAGTGGAGAGAGCTGGGGCCTTCACAGCCAACAAAGTGGAGTACTTTCACAGTGAGAGACTAGTAGTTGCTGTTACTACCCATTTAAAAAAATGTTACCTTAATTTAACTTGGCAAGTCAGTTAAGAACAAATTCTTATTTACAATGATGACCTACCCTGGCCAAACCCTAACGACCCTGGGCCAATTGTGCACCGCCCTATAGAACTCCCAATCACAGCCGGTTGTGATACAGCCTGGAATCTTACCAGGGTCTGTAGTGACGCCTCTAGCACTGAGATGCAGTGTTTTAGACCGCTGCACCACTCGGGAGCCCCTATATATATTCTTAGAAAATAAGGTGTAGTGCACTAAAATGAATGTTGTACATTTGTTTACTGCACTGCATCTGCACAACCAATAAACCCTGATATGTGCAACTCAAATTAGGAGTCTCATCCCTAATCATGATTTGTGGCTTTCCTGTGACTGCAGTTTGGCAGACACCCAGCGTCAGTGGACGTGATTGAGGACCTGAGTGGGAACTCACAAGTTAGACACCTATTGGACCTGCTGACGCAGCTACAGACCTAACATCCAATCATTGGAGACATCCGGCAGGAGAATTATGGCCGGAATTGTGTTTAGGTAATGACCGTTCCTTGGCCCCAGGCACTGCTGACACATGCCAGATCTTGCAACACCTGGATAGGTATTTTACATATCAGCCAATCACATTATAGCAATCTGGTGTTTAAAGGCAGTCGAAGACTTTGCACGCAACCATTGGTTGATGATGCATGCAACTTCTGAGCAGGGGAACGCGCCCATGGTCTCTATAGTAACCATTGACTACCTACATAAGACCTTGCATTCTGAGATACTGGCTGAATAGTGGTTGTGGGCATGGAGATGGTCAGAGCTAATGGGCTGATTGTGGGCTTAAGCTTTTTCAAATAAATCTTAACATTACCTTTAAAAAAAAGGTGCATGCAGAAATATCCTTTCCTGTTTGACTGAAAGAGCACAGAAAGCCCCTGGGAGAACAGTCAGGTTTAATCCTCCCATGTGGAGGACGCAGAGCTGGTGGCATACAGGATACACCCCATTCTCACAGGTGATTGGAACACAAACCCTGCAGCCTTGAATGAAGCATATTACAGGACACTCAAATCAGTTTATTACTCACAGGTGATCGGAAGGTCCCACAGATAATCTTTGTCCCCCTAAACTACCGCAGTGTTCTCAGAACTGATACCTTTATCTGCCAACACAATATATGGGAATAGGGGTTGGACCAGGCTAATGACACTCACTCAACACCAGCAAAGCAGGTACAGCAGAATCTGTTGACAAATATTTATCCCCCCCCCCGACAAAAACTGGACAATGGAGACGGCTAAGGTTTGTACAACCCTGTAGAAATATTTAATTGCATCAGACAGTAAGATTTGGTCACAGTCAGGTAGCGGTGTGGATAGTGTCAAGTACTCTAGTAGATTAACTGTTAAAGTGCATTTCAGACATTTGGATTTCGTAAAGGTCCTTGCTAGTCAGCATCTGTGGGACATCCCATGGATCCCAGATAACCATTTCATAAAGCAGAGCACCAGACCTGGAGCCATCTTGGAGGAAGACAGACTGCAGACATAAGAAAGCCCATCTCATGGATCCATACCACAATTAAGGCTACAAAGCTAAATGATTTCACCTCTAGAGCTAACACGTGGAATTACTGCACGCTTTTGGTTCTGCATGAAGGACAGAAACAGAGCAATGCATCTCTACTAAAACACCATGCACTTTTGCTATGAAATGAAAACATTTAAAATACCTTGTGATGCTCACATTTATACTTGTGAAAATAGACTATGCCCCCACCACATGATAACTACAGAATAACAAAGTACTAAGAACTCAATGAAGTACTACTGATACAGTAGGAAAGAGATAATGGACATCAACTTGGAATGGACACTGGCCCAGGCAGACTGAAGAGAAGACACTTCCAGCTGATCTTGATAATTGCAACATTGCATGGCAACAGTGACTTTATACACAAGTATCAAAGGACTATTAATGACAAGCATAAGTGGGGTAGGAGTGCACTTACCAGAGGACTACTGTTATCACCTTATCCACCTAGAACCATAGCAAATACTGTAGTTACACTTCAGATCCATAGCGGGGTAAGATCCGCTAGCTCCGAAAGTAAATCGACATTTACGTAGAACGGCTTTCACCCCATTGACCGATTCCCTCTGCCAGCGAAGTATCTGCCACCGCATCCCAAAGAGGCATCCGTACAGAGCGATTTTAACCTTAACCAAGACAGGCCATTTAGCAGTACAAATCAGTTAACATTAGGTTTATGAATAATAACAAAAGGATCCACGTGTAATATAAACCAAAAGTTTATTTCTACCAATTTGCCCAAGACACTAGAGGAATGAGTTTCCAGTGAGAGAGGGAAGGCCCTCTTACATTAACAGGCTTGCGCTCGAATTGTATTGTTTGTAACACTAGTAGCCACTTTAAAAATGCAGACAATATGGGAGGGGGGAAAGACTCCTTAAAAGCCAAAAAAACAAATGCTGGTTGTCATCATCTACTAGCCAACTGCAAACATTCACTAGACAAGCTTACAATGAAACCTTTGATTAGTTTAATCCAGTCGCCTCACCCCACATCTGAAGCCATGCAACTCGCATCAAACACTCAGCATGAAAAAAAAAAAAAACTACAAATCTAGAAACACCAACAAAAGTTTATTTGAAAAGCTTACGAAAGCTCTGCTCCTGTTTGTTGGTAAGTCCAGCAGACATGTAAAATACGACCATACAATACATTATTCAAAAAGGTACCAAAAAGTACAGTAAAAATAACACTTCCATCTCTGGAAATGGACACAAAACAATATCAAATAAAAAGTGGAAGTGGCATTTGCTTCCCCAGTTCCTCACTTCATCTGTACATATGTGGCATGAGGCCAAATTTCTGCCAACTCCAAAGGAAAAGCCAGAGCCCATGTTCGCTGTGGCCGGACCATGGGTTTCTTTTTTCTTATTTACTTTAGACCTTAAGAGAGAAACATGGTGCTTACAGTTACTGAGCATATCCAAATGGCATTTAGTATCACATACATGGACACCATGATGTTTAAGAACTAGTATCTTTATTTAAACATTAATCACATTGCTCCAGAGGGGGAGCACATCAAAGGGGACATGACACCTAGCTGCCATACCCAGCACCCAATCAGAAAGGCCCTAATGCTTATGCTGGGGCAACCACCACCTCAACCCTTATTGATCAAGTAGTGTTTGTAGGGATGCATCTTAAAATGGTTGGCACATGGAATGAGTCCATTATTAAAGATTTCCAGACCCTCACCACCCCCCCTCATTAACAAACGTTTGAATGAGATCAGACTAGATGGGAGAAATTTTGGAGTCAAAGGCACAAATGGTTACAGTTAGATTGTCATATCACCATAGATGATGCAAAAATGCATACCTGCACTACATGTGATCAGTATGGCTTGTAGCTACTCTGGTGGCCTCCACGTCTTGGAGTTTTCCCATAGCCTGCATTGCCCTGGTCTGGAGGACAAGAAAGAAAAAGACTGAGTGTCTTCCGTACGACAAGGACCAACAAAGTTTCTCACATTTGTGTTTCGGGTGGTTATCGCTTACTGTAGTCGTAGCCACCCCCATAGCCGTATCCAGCGGAGTAGTCGTAGTTGCCATAGCCTCCGTATCCACCATAGCCTTGCTGTCCACCGTAGCCGTAGCCCTGGTTACCGTAGCCTTGGTTCCAGTAGTTGTTGTATCCACCACCACCACCTTGGTTCCAGTTCTGGCCCTGACCTGAGAACAAATCAATACAGGGACTAGATGCAGTCTTAAAACCCAAACTTCTTAGGACTGTGAAGTACAGTTTGCCCAGGTTAAATCAGCACCAGATGTTTGGTGTTAATACTCACCTCCACGACCCCTGCCCCGTCCCCCACCACCACGGCCACCATACTGCTGCTGCTGGTACACCTCTTTGGGCTGGGCTATTTTAATCTCACACTGGAACATACCGTAACATGAAAACTTAAGTCAGCCACAGAAAAAAACATTTGCAACACCCACTGCATGGATTTACAATGTGAGGGTTACATGTTCCCTGAGGAAACTACTAGAAAAACAACATTTACACGAATCAAAGGCTCCATTTGAAAGTGGGTGGGCAACATTGTACGTCCTTAATCACATATGTACAAAAAGGGACAGTGCACACGGCCTTGCAGTGCATTTGACAGATCCATTCTCACCTTGCTTCCACTGACGTTATGGAATTTCTTTTCTAGCACTTTTTTGACAGGAGTTTCATCCTTATACGTAATGAACACGAAGCCCCTTCTCTTTTCTGTTTTTGGATCCTGTGGAAGCTCAATCGTCTCAATCTGCATGTGAAGGGAAGCTTAAACAATTACTGTTAACACAGCACCAAAACCACCAAGTCAGTACTACCACACAACCAAAATCAACAGAAATGTGGATACTATACCTCTCCAAAAGTTCTGAAGTACTCCTGGATAACTTCCTTTTCCGTATCTGGGTTGAGGCCACCTACAAAGATTTTCTTTACAGGCTCCTTCTTCATGGCCATGGCCTTCTTGGGGTCAATCTGTCGCCCATCTAGTCGGTGTTCCTTCTGCTCGAGAACCTTGAAAAGAGGAAGAATAACTAGGAGAATGAAGGGCAAATAGTTGCATAACCACAGGGATGTTGCAGTGCTGTAAAACGTCACATGGAAACACATTGGCATGAAATATGCAGCCCATAAGTGACAGAAATGTAATTTCTTACCTTGTCTACACCAGCTGCCTCTTTGAAGAGAATAAAGCCGAAGCCTCTTGACCTGCCTGTCTGCTGGTCCATCTTTATGGTGCAGTCTGTCACCTCACCGAATTTAGAGAAATAATCTTTAAGATCTTTCTTACTTGTGTCCCAGCTAAGTCCGCCAACAAACATTTTCCTAGCAAAGAACAAATGAACACATTAAATATGGCAATTGATTAACACAAGTGCGCTAAGTGTTACGGAACATTATTTCTGCTGTAGGAAGGCTGGGCCTACTACAGCATGTCCAAAGCCATGCACGCCCAACAATTTTAATCAGAAAAAAACCCAATGTGCTATAATTAACAGATGGTGTATCTTTTCACTGTACGCGATTGTTTAAACGGGCGAGGGAGTGTTATTTTTACGCTGAATTCGCCCATCCCATAGAGACTAAAGGCCCATCCCCCCTTAGCACTGCACATGGCGCCAACAAAGCCAGACGTAACAAAGGAGCGATGCAATCCATTAAGTGCTCTGTCGAGATCGAATACAATATTTCGAATTCATTTCTACACTCACCCCGCGTCCTCCTCGCCTTTGCTGGCGTTGATCTGTCCGCCTTCCCCCTCCGAGGCACCATTTTGTGAATCTTCTCCCTCCCCTTTGCCTTCTCCCTCTAATGCAGTTTTATCTTCTACGCAGGCTTCGGTCTCTGCCTCGCCTTCATTCGGGGCTTCGGTCTCATCAGCGGGCTCGGCTCCGTTAAAATCCTCCTCGCCTTCATGGCCGTTCTCGGATGTTTCCATAAACTGTTGCTCGGTGTCTGACATGTTGTATTAGGATCCCTTGTCC